>NC_046970.1:24873784-24906284 GCF_009769545.1 Cyclopterus lumpus | reverse complement strand
GTGTGTGTGTGTGTGTGTGTGTGTGTGTGTGTGTGGTGTGTGTGTGTGTGTGTGTGTGTGTGTGTGTGTGTGTGTGTGTGTGTGTGTGTGTGTGTGTGTGTGTGTGTGTGTGTTGTGATCGGCTGGCTGTGGGTCAGTGTTTGTCGTACCTGAGGAGGCTTTGGGGATGCCGAATGGTGCCGCCGAGGATCAGACGCGTTACTGCGAACGTCTGGTTCACGAAGCAGGCGGCAATTTAGTTTGGCAACTTTCAGAGGCAACTCTGTTGTCTTAGCAGATGGAACGCCAACGAGAAGACGTGAACGTGACTCTATCGATAACGACGGATCGATATTTGCTTTGAAGCATAAACATTTATTTTTAAATGGAGCCACGGATTCGGACCACGTACTTTATTTTTTTTGAGCATTTAAATTAATTTACGAACATTGTCCGTCAGAGGGCAGCGACCTGTAAAACCTCCAGTAGCCTTTATTTGTCACAATTCTTTAATAAACAAATTTAAGGACTTGTTATTTAAAAAGATAAATATAGATTTTTATTGGTCCAGTTTGAACCTAAAACTCTCTTTGCACAGAAACGCGTCATAATAATAAATCTCTTGAATTAGTTTTTTTTCGCGCTGCAACAATCCATCGTTTTAATTATCGATTTAACCTGGAAATCATTTCTTTACAAATTTCCGTTGCACGTTCCCAAAGTTTTGAGCTGGATGTTGTGAATTCAAATGAAAGTGTTTCCAATCGACGGCCGGGTTCGGGCCCAGTAGCTGGTTCTACTTTGGGTCTTGTTCCGAGTTGGTAAAAGATATTTACATCCGTTTATTTGCTGAGCTGTGATTCTTATTTAAAGGCACAGTACACCTTTTAATTTCTCCAGTGCTGGATGATCGGGTGTGGAGCTCATTGCGGTGTTTTTTTTTTTCTAACAGTTTCTCTAAGTTGAATAAACTAAAAGACGTTCTCTGAAAGTTAAATGCATTATTATTATTATTATTATTATTATTATTAGTTCGGATCAAATACGCGTTGCCTCTCAAAGTTGCTCGCCGAGCATGCTGGGAAGCCGGGCCACGAGGTCGTGACCTCTGTTAACGTTTTAAATGACGCCAGGAGGCGTTTACCTGAACTTCAGCTAAGCATTATTTTTATGTGACGATTGTCTTCTTTAAAATATCAGGGAATAGTTAATAAAAAGCCCAAAGATTTACGTCAAAATCTAAATATATTTTAAAATTTGCATTTGAAAAGTTCAAACTAGAACATTTTAACCAAAGTTTGAATTTGTCATTTAGTTTACGAACCTGATCGTGCAAAGAAGAATATTTTTTTTTAAGGAGGAAAAAAAGCCAACATTGACCTGGTACTGGCCCTGCTGCATTCTGGGAAATGCAGTCCAGCCTCTGGTCAACTGTCCTAGTTTCTTCTCTAGAGAAACTTTTCTGTGTATTTACGGATTTCAGCTGATTCAAACGTTAATATTGTTGACACAGAAAAGCTGCCTTCTGATATTCGATCGATTGATTGATTGATTGATCGATTGGACCCCACAGCAGTTTGTGTGTGAGTTTGTGTGTGTGTGTGTGTGTGTGTATATATATTAGTGCTTCTATTCCTGGGAGAGATCAAAATCTATATATTAAAAAAAAAAAAAAAAAGTATACATATCCTGATTGTATCTTTGTTGATTTATTGATCAGATGTGACGCGATTGTCGTCACTCGTCATATTTTTGTAGAAAAACTTTAAACGGAGGAGGAGTGAACTTCCTGCTGTCGGAGGATCTGACGCGTGATTGGACGACACGAACCACCCGAATGTAGAAATGTTTCGTTCTTCATCTTTGACGTTCGCTGTGGGATCGATGATGATGATGATGATGATGATAATAATAATTGATTCTTCGATTCTGGTGGTACTGTGGTTTTTTCTTTGTAATTTATTGTCACTACACAGATGGAATATTTACATTTAGTGATTCGTGGAGGAACTTTTCCTTCTTTGACCGTCAACAAAATAAAATGAATCCGCTGCTGATAAACAAAGTTATTCAGGGTCAAAGATTTAATAAAGACTCTTAATGCGACAGAAGCTCCATGTAATAAAGGAACGTCTAAAGAGAAAAATATACAAAGAAGTAATTCAGATGTGTCATAAAAAGTCAAAGGATAGTGTTTCGTAAAAATAAAAGTATAATGTGTTAAATCGGTTGCCATGGCAAAAGTCAGCTGAAACATTTAATGAATAAAATAGCATTGTATGTCAATTTCTTTTAGTATTTCAAGGCAAAAAATAAATGTATAATGTCTAAATTATCACTAAAGTCATATTTTACTGTGTCAAAAACTTTTATAAAAACAAGTAATTTCACAGAACGTCAAATATTGTTCTGTATGCAAAAAAGAAAATCTAAAGCGTGGAAGCATCAGAACAGTTGCAATCAATAAATTAAATAAATACAAATTTATTGACAAAGAACTATATATATTTATAAATATATACATTTATTTGTCAAATTATTTGTATTTATTATTTAATTTAATTAACTGTTTTGATGCTTCCACGCTTTCGAATTAGTAGGACGGATATGTTTTGTATTTATTGGAGTAAAAGCAGATTTAGGTCAAAGTTGAACATATTTAATGTCAAACACTCGTCTTCCTCTTTCTGGTCTTTTGTGTTGTTGTGAGTCAACTGATGCCCCGAAAAAGGGCAAAGAGACGCACACACACATTTAGCAACAGGTGAGTCGGTCCACATCTAAGGCACTTACACACACACACACACACATTTAGCAACAGGTGAGTCGGTCCACATCTAAGGCACTTAAACACACACACACACACACTCACACACTCTCTCTCTCTCTCTCTCTCACACACACACACACACACACTGAGTCATACTGACCCAGAGATGCTGTAGGAGATATACATTCTGTTGTTTAGCTGGTCCAATGTTTCAAAGGCCACACCACAGTGACTGTGTGTGTGTGTGTGCGTGTGTTTAAGTGCCTTCGATGTGGACCGACTCATCGACTACAGAGGTCTCGGATGGATCCTCAACTACAAGCTCAGTGTGGGGGCTGTCCACCACCCATTGAGTCCTCCATCACCGTCGGGCATCACTCGCTCGTGATTGGCTGCAATCTGACTTTCACGGAGAAGCTGCTTCCATACTTCTGGACTAGTAATGAACATCCAATTAAGGTTCTACCCAAAGGGGGAAGTACAGTATGAGCAGTGATAAAGTACCCATGAGCACTAGATGATGTAAACATGCATAATATTGTGTTCATTATAAATATCATACACCATGTATAGCTAGCGAACGTTAGCCTAACATACACCATGTATAGCTAGCGAATGTTAGCCTAACATACACCATGTATAGCTAGCGAACGTTAGCCTAACAGACACCATGTATAGCTAGCGAACGTTAGCCTAACATACACCATGTATAGCTAGCGAACGTTAGCCTAACATACACCATGTATAGCTAGTGAACGTTAGCCTAACATACACCATGTATAGCTAGCGAACGTTAGCCTAACATACACCATGTATAGCTAGCGAGCGTTAGCCTAACATACACCATGTATAGCTAGCGAATGTTAGCCTAACATACACCATGTATAGCTAGCAAACATTAGCCTAACATACACCATGTATAGCTAGTGAACATTAGCCTAACATACACCATGTATAGCTAGTGAACATTAGCCTAACATACACCATGTATAGCTAGCGAACGTTAGCCTAACATACACCATGTATAGCTAGCGAGCGTTAGCCTAACATACACCATGTATAGCTAGCGAACGTTAGCCTAACATACACCATGTATAGCTAGCGAACGTTAGCCTAACATACACCATGTATAGCTAGCGAACATTAGCCTAACATACACCATGTATAGCTAGTGAACGTTAGCCTAACATACACCATGTATAGCTAGTGTTTACATGTAATAAATTATTGTTTAAGTGAAATAGATCACCATAAGAACCATAATAAAGCAAATAATGCAGTTGGAGTAAGGACGTCTTTTATATTTGATAAAGTTCTTTTATTGTGCTTGATTGTTTTCCATTCTGTATAATTTCTTTAGTTTTGAGAACGTAAAGCCTCCATAACTGACTGAACCTGCTGTGATGTTTTTTTTAATGATTCTTTTAATGATTTTGACTCCATACAGAACAGTGGGCGGTTCCTTCAGTAAACAGAATGACGTGAACTCCCAACAGGACCGGTTCTACTGCATGACTTCCCTTCAGCATCATCCGAGGTTCAACTCAATTAAACTGGAGTGTCTACACCTTACAGGAAGTCTAGCCCCTCAGGTGAGACACACAGTGAACTCTGGCCTGAAGGCCGCCAGCTGGTTAACGGATATCTAAGAGACGGATTGATCCGGGGCAATCTGAGCAGTTCCATGTTTGCAGAACAAACACACAGAACCGGAGCAGCTGTTCACCTGGACAAAGACAGTGGAGGTGAAGTATTGCCTTTGTTTTGTAGTCTCTGGTGAAGTGCGTACTACGTCACAGGTAGGCTGTGATTACATGGTATGGCGATAATCTTAGGCCCGCCCCCATCGTGAAGCTATTCATCTTATGAGAATGATGAACCTCTGGCCTTTCACAGTAATTAACCCTTTGGATGAAGCTCCACCCCTCGCATGACTCACCTGAAGACACACACCGGAGAATACAAGGTGTGATCGAGAGAGAGAGAGAGAGAGAGAGAGAAAGAGGGAGGGTAGAAAAGACAGAGAGAGATTTACAGCCAGCAACAGTTGACTTCTCGGCTGAAGCATAACTACTTTACAGTCTGCTGTGTGTCTGCTTGGTTTTCAGCGTTCGACAAACACAATGGCTTCCAGATCAGAGATCTCTCCTGCTCCATCTGCCAGGACGTCTTCAAGGATCCGGTTGTCCTGTCCTGTAGCCACAGCTTCTGTAAAGACTGTCTGAAGAAGATGGTGGAGAGAGAAACTAACTCAGGAGTGTCCAGTTTGTAACAGAAGATCCTCAAGGAGTGAACCGCCTGTTAGTTTGGTGATAAAGAACCTGTGTGAGTCCTTCTTACTGCAGAGAGACCAGAGAGCTCCAGAGACTCTCTGCAGTCTGCACTCTGAGAAACTCAAACTCTTCTGTCTGGACCATCAGCAGCCGGTGTGTGTCGTCTGCAGAGATTCAGAGAAACACACCGACCACAGATTCAAACCCATCGATGAAGCTGCAGAGGATCTCAAAGAGGAGCTCCAGAGATCCCTGAAGCCCTTAAAGGAGAAACTGAAGCTGTTTGAACAAGTCAAAGGAAACTGTGATCAAACAGCAGAACACATGAAGGTCCAGGTCCAACACACAGAGAGACAGATTCAGGATCAGTTTAAGAAGCTTCATCAGTTTTCTAGAGGAGGAAGAGGAGGCCAGGATCTCTGCTCTGAGGGAGGAAGAGGAGCAGAAGAGTGGGGTGATGAAGGAGAAGATGGAGGCTCTGAGCAGAGGGATAGCAGCTCTTTCAGACACAGTCAGAGCCACAGAGGACGAGCTGAGAGCTGAAGACGTCTCGTTCCTCAACAACTACAAGGCTGCAGTGGAAAGAGTCAGCAGGCGCCCCCTGCTGGAGGATCCACAGCTGCTCTCAGGAGCTCTGATAGACGAGGCCAAACACCTGGGCAACCTGACCTTCAACATCTGGAGGCAAGATGAAGGACCTGGTCTCCGACAGTCCTGTGGTTCTGGACCCAAACTCTGCTCATCCAGACCTCATCCTGTCTGAAGACCTGACCAGTGTCAGAGGAGGAGAGAGACAGAAGCTTCCTGAAAACCAAGAGAGGTCTAATACTTTAAACCCATCCTTGGTTTTGTCTCAAGGACTCAGTGCTGGATGTGAGCGTTAAGACAGTGCATCTTGGTTTCTGGGTGTGGCAAAAGAGCCTGTTGAGAGGAACGGAAGTATGTGGTCTAGAATATGGAGAATAGGGTTCTCTCATGGTAAATATAAAGCCTTCGCCCCGTTGCCCCACCGATCGTTCTATCGGAACCGAAGAAGCTCCAGATGATCCGAGTGAATCTGGACTGGGACCGAGGACTACTGTCGTTCTCTGACCCTAACACCAACACACACATACACACCTTCACGCACACCTTCACCGAGAAGGTGTTTCCATACTTCAGCGGTCGCGATGAATTCCCGACAGAGGCAGTAGGCGACGGTGGGAAATGCGCGGAGCGCGTCGTGCCCGATGACGATCGTCCGGAGAGGCAGCTGTGGCGGGTGTGGCTCAGCGGTGCAGCTGGTCGCCGTAGAGCGTTCCATCGCGGGGCTCCTCAAATCCACGTCCATGTGTCCTCGGGCAAGAGGCCGAACCCCCGAATTGCTCTGCGAGACTTGACTCGTCTGCTGGACAGGTGACACCTGGTGGCCACAGCCGCCAGCATGTGAACGGCATGAGTGACGTTGTTTAAAAGTGCTTTCCAGAACGTTTTCATTGGATTTGACCCGGAATGATACCTGAATATTATTTCCTTGCTGATTTGGGGAAACAAAAGTAGTCTCTGCTCCTCTGTCACTCTGAATCAGAAGATCAAAATGTTGAATAAATGAAAGAAGAATGTCCTTTTTCATGACGCCGTCTGAAAAAAGAGGTTTCAGACTTTTGAATTAAAGCAATAAAACAACAATGCAAGCTGGAATACAAGTGACGATGTTCTGGATGAGTTGGCGGCCACCCCCGTATTAATTTCAGGGAGGTTTTCCAATGTTTCGTCTCACAAGCAGATTATGCAGAAGTTTAATTTTTTTGGACTATTTATTTGCATGCAAGTTAACCTAAACAGTTTAATCTTTTGGCTTGGTTTCACTAACCATCATTTCAGTCACATTTGATCAACATAAGTACACATAATACCGTTTTCTGTGGTTATAGTTTATAATGATTTTTGTTGTTGAGGCAGTGCGCATGATTTTAGTCTGTTATGAACATTTAAAAACCTTCATAATGTATTTCATAGCCTTTTTAATCTGTAACCTGCTTGTTTTAATCTTCTTTTAAACAACTTAACTGTAAACCAATAAAGGATGAATTGAAAGAAGGAGATATGTATATGTATGGAACATTTAAATATGTAATTGTTTTAGGTATCATACATTACGAGTCTACACAAGCTGCATTGTTTGAAAATAAAAATACAAATGTTGAGAAAAGAAGTTTATTTGATCGTATTAACTTTATTGGCATCTCGTAAACACCCGTCTGCTCGCCCCTCCCCCTCCAAGCATACCGGAGAGGCGTCCCTCAGGTAAAGGAGAGTTATCTTTAGGATTTTATAACCAGAAGATACTCTATCAAAACTCCGCTTTTCTACACCATCAAATAATTACTTCTACAAACTCATATAGAACCAGGATTATGATCTATATTTAAAATACAAATGTACGGCGATGGGACACGAGGAGCTGGAGTCGACGACGGGACACGGGGAGTTGTAGTCGGCCGGGGACGGCGACGGGGACGGCGACGGGACACGGAGAACTGGAGTCGACGGGGGCGGCGACGGGACACGGAGAACTGGAGTCGACGGGGACGGCGACGGGACACGGGGAACTGGAGTCGACGACGGGACACGGGGAGTTGTAGTCGGCCGGGGACGGCGACGGGACACAGGGAACTGGAGTCGACGGGGACGGCGACGGGACACGGGGAACTGGAGTCGACGACGGGACACGGGGAACTGGAGTCGGCGACGGGACACGGGGAACTGGAGTCGGCGACGGGACACGGGGAACTGGAGTCGGCCGGGGACGGCGACGGGATACAGGGAACTGGAGTCGGCCGGGGACGGCGACGGGATACAGGGAACTGGAGTCGGCCGGGGACGGCGACGGGACACGGGGAACTGGAGTCGGCCGGGGACGGCGACGGGATACGGGGAACTGGAGTCGGCCGGGGACGGCGACGGGACACGGGGAACTGGAGTCGGCCGGGGACGGCGACGGGACACGGGGAACTGGAGTCTGCAACTTCCTGATGTTAAAATCAGACAAAACGGAAGTTATTTTACTGGGCCCTGAACACCTCAGAGATCAATTATCTGGTGGTGAGGTTTCTGTAAATGGCATTGCCCTGGCATCCAGCATCACTGTAAAGAATCTGGGCATTATCTTTGACCGGTACTTGTCCTTTAACTCCCACGTGAAGCAAATCTCAAGGACTGCATTTTATCATCTACGCAACATTTAAAAAATCAGGCACATCTTGTCTCTTGTCTTTATGGGGAGTTTTTCCTGATCCGATGTGAGGTCCGACAGGGATGTCGTATGTGTACAGATTGTAAAGCCCTCTGAGGCAAATTTGTAATTTGTGATTTTGGGCTATAGAAAATAAACTGAATTGAATTCACCTGGACAAAGACAGTGGAGGTGAAGTATTGCCTTTGCTTTGTAGTCTCTGGTGAAGAGCAGACGTCCCAGGTAGGCTGTGATTACGTGGTACGGGGCTAATCTTAGTCCTCGCCCTCATCGTGGAGCAACTCTTCTTGTGAGAAAGATCTGGCTTATCACAGTAATTAACCCTTTTGATGAAACTCCACCCCTCGCATGACTCACCTGAGCCACACCGGGGAACACAAGGTGTGTTTCTGTGGAATCAAGAGAGAAAGACACACCTTCACTATCGTCGTCCATAGAGGTGCAGGAGGCCGAGCTGGAAAACTGCTGACTTCACACTCCGAATGTGAGTTTACCACCAAAACCCACCTTCCTCATTTTGTCTCCCTTTTTCCTATTTTTGTTTTATTTTAATGTTTATTTCAATCTTCTTGTTTCCACTCCCCTCCTCTCCTTGTTTCTTGTCACGTTATTCGTTAAATTATAATTTAAACTTTAATGTAATAAACTTCACCACCTCTGTCTGTCTGTCTGGTTGTCTCTCTCTCTCTCAAACTGTAACTTCAGACGTGTTGCTTCCTGCTTCATGTCGGGCCGCAGTAGAATCATAAAACACGGAATTTAACTGCACAGCAGTAAACAGCCAGTACAGACCACAAGGTCGGCAACGCCTGTAATCAGTTATCCATGTTTGATTAACCTGATCGATAATCAATGCTGCGTCCAGCGTGACGAATCCGGGAAGGACTCGTCGTTCCTGCTGAAACCTGATCGAGTTGCGAACGTCATCGTCTTCAAAGGTTTCTATGAGGTAAACCCAACGTTTTTAAACTAACTCGGTGTCGGTAGCGTTTTCAAACGCCACAAAGCAAAAGATCTGCTTCTTTTAAATGGAAATGTAGTCGGGTGGATGGAGCCTGATTTACAGTCTGCTGTGCGTCTGCTTTGGTTTTCAGCGTTCTACAAACACAATGGCTTCCAGATCAGAGGATCTCTCCTGCTCCATCTGCCAGGACGTCTTCAAGGATCCGGTTGTCCTGTCCTGTAGCCACAGCTTCTGTAAAGACTGTCTGAAGAGATGGTGGAGAGATAAACTAACTCAGGAGTGTCCAGTTTGTAACAGAAGATCCTCAAGGAGTGAACCGCCTGTTAGTTTGGTGATAAAGAACCTGTGTGAGTCCTTCTTACTGCAGAGAGACCAGAGAGCTCCAGAGACTCTCTGCAGTCTGCACTCTGAGAAACTCAAACTCTTCTGTCTGGACCATCAGCAGCCGGTGTGTCGTCTGCAGAGATTCAGAGAAACACACCGACCACAGATTCAAACCCATCGATGAAGCTGCAGAGGATCTCAAAGAGGAGCTCCAGAGATCCCTGAAGCCCTTAAAGGAGAAACTGAAGCTGTTTGAACAAGTCAAAGGAAACTGTGATCAAACAGCAGAACACATGAAGGTCCAGGTCCAACACACAGAGAGACAGATTCAGGATCAGTTTAAGAAGCTTCATCAGTTTCTAGAGGAGGAAGAGGAGGCCAGGATCTCTGCTCTGAGGGAGGAAGAGGAGCAGAAGAGTGGGGTGATGAAGGAGAAGATGGAGGCTCTGAGCAGAGGGATAGCAGCTCTTTCAGACACAGTCAGAGCCACAGAGGACGAGCTGAGAGCTGAAGACGTCTCGTTCCTCAACAACTACAAGGCTGCAGTGGAAAGAGTCCAGCAGCGCCCCCTGCTGGAGGATCCACAGCTGCTCTCAGGAGCTCTGATAGACGAGGCTAAACACCTGGGCAACCTGACCTTCAACATCTGGAGCAAGATGAAGGACCTGGTCTCCGACAGTCCTGTGGTTCTGGACCCAAACTCTGCTCATCCAGACCTCATCCTGTCTGAAGACCTGACCAGTGTCAGAGGAGGAGAGAGACAGAAGCTTCCTGAAAACCAAGAGAGGTCTAATAACTTTAAACCCATCCTTGGTTTTGTCTCAAGGACTCAGTGCTGGGATGTGAGCGTTAAAGACAGTGCATCTTGGTTTCTGGGTGTGGCAAAAGAGCCTGTTGAGAGGAACGGAAGTATGTGGTCTAGAATATGGAGAATAGGGTTCTCTCATGGTAAATATAAAGCCTTCGCCCCGTTGGCCCCACCGATCGTTCTATCGGAACCGAAGAAGCTCCAGATGATCCGAGTGAATCTGGACTGGGACCGAGGACTACTGTCGTTCTCTGACCCTAACACCAACACACACATACACACCTTCACGCACACCTTCACCAAGAAGGTGTTTCCATACTTCAGCGGTCGCGATGAATTCCCGACAGAGGCAGTAGGCGACGGTGGGAAATGCGCGGAGCGCGTCGTGCCCGATGACGATCGTCCGGAGAGGCAGCTGTGGCGGGTGTGGCTCAGCGGTGCAGCTGGTCGCCCGTAGAGCGTTCCATCGCGGGGCTCCTCAAATCCACGTCCATGTGTCCTCGGGCAAGAGGCCGAACCCCCGAATTGCTCTGCGAGACTTGACTCGTCTGCTGGACAGGTGACACCTGGTGGCCACAGCCGCCAGCATGTGAACGGCATGAGTGACGTTGTTTAAAAGTGCTTTCCAGAACGTTTTCATTGGATTTGACCCGGAATGATACCTGAATATTATTTCCTTGCTGATTTGGGGAAACTAAAGTAGTGTCTGCTCCTCTGTCACTCTGAATCAGAAGATCAAAATGTTGAATAAATGAAGAAGAATGTCGTTTTTCATGACGCCGTCTGAAAAAAGAGGTTTCAGACTTTTGAATTAAAGCAATAAAACAACAATGCAAGCTGGAAACAAGTGACGATGTTCTGGATGAGTTGGCGGCCACCCCCGTATTAATTTCAGGGAGGTTTTCCAATGTTTCGTCTCACAAGCAGATTATGCAGAAGTTTAATTTTGTTGGACTATTTATTTGCATGCAAGTTAACCTAAACAGTTTAATCTTTTGGCTTGGTTTCACTAACCATCATTTCAGTCACATTTGATCAACATAAGTACACATAATACCGTTGTCTGTGGTTATAGTTTATAATGATTTTTGTTGTTGAGGCAGTGCGCATGATTTTAGTCTGTTATGAACATTTAAAACCTTCATAATGTATTTCATAGCCTTTTTAATCTGTAACCTGCTTGTTTTTAATCTTCTTTTAAACAACTTTAACTGTAAACCAATAAAGGATGAATTGAAGAAGGAGATATGTATATGTATGGAACATTTAAATATGTAATTGTTTTAGGTATCATACATTACGAGTCTACACAAGCTGCATTGTTTGAAAATAAAAATACAAATGTTGAGAAAAGAAGTTTATTTGATCGTATTAACTTTATTGGCATCTCGTAAACACCCGTCTGCTCGCCCCTCCCCCTCCAAGCATACCGGAGAGGCGTCCCTCAGGTAAGGAGAGTTATCTTTAGGATTTTATAACCAGAAGATACTCTTATCAAAACTCCGCTTTTCTACACCATCAAATAATTACTTCTACAAACTCATATAGAACCAGGATTATGATCTATATTTAAAATACAAATGTACGGCGATGGGACACGAGGAGCTGGAGTCGACGACGGGACACGGGGAGTTGTAGTCGGCCGGGGACGGCGACGGGGACGGCGACGGGACACGGAGAACTGGAGTCGACGGGGGCGGCGACGGGACACGGAGAACTGGAGTCGACGGGGCGGCGACGGGATACGGGGAACTGGAGTCGACGACGGGACACGGGGTTGTAGTCGGCCGGGGACGGCGACGGGGACGGCGACGGCGACGGGACACGGAGAACTGGAGTCGACGGGGGCGGCGACGGGATACGGAGAACTGGAGTCGGCGACGGGACACGGGAACTGGAGTCGGCCGGGGACGGCGACGGGACACGGGGAACTGGAGTCGGCCGGGGACGGCGACGGGACACGGGGAACTGGAGTCGGCCGTGGACGGCGACGGGATACGGGGAACTGGAGTCGGCCGGGGACGGCGACGGGACACGGGGAACTGGAGTCTGCAACTTCCTGATTTTACAAAATGGAAGTTATTTTACTGGGCCCTGAACACCTCAGAGATCAATTATCTGGTGGTGTGGTTTCTGTAGATGGCATTGCCCTGGCATCCAGCATCACTGTAAAGAATCTGGGCGTTATCTTTGACCGGTACTTGTCCTTTAACTCCCACGTGAAGCAAATCTCAAGGACTGCATTTTATCATCTACGCAACATTTAAAAAATCAGGCACATCTTGTCTCTTGTCTTTATGGGGAGTTTTTCCTGATCCGATGTGAGGTCCGACAGGGATGTCGTATGTGTACAGATTGTAAAGCCCTCTGAGGCAAATTTGTAATTTGTGATTTTGGGCTATAGAAAATAAACTGAATTGAATTCACCTGGACAAAGACAGTGGAGGTGAAGTATTGCCTTTGCTTTGTAGTCTCTGGTGAAGAGCAGACGTCCCAGGTAGGCTGTGATTACGTGGTACGGGGCTAATCTTAGTCCTCGCCCTCATCGTGGAGCAACTCTTCTTGTGAGAAAGATCTGGCTTATCACAGTAATTAACCCTTTTGATGAAGCTCCACCCCTCGCATGACTCACCTGAGCCACACCGGGGAACACAAGGTGTGTTTCTGTGGAATCAAGAGAGAAAGACACACCTTCACTATCGTCGTCCATAGAGGTGCAGGAGGCCGAGCTGGAAAACTGCTGACTTCACACTCCGAATGTGAGTTTACCACCAAAACCCACCTTCCTCATTTTGTCTCCCTTTTTCCTATTTTTGTTTTATTTTAATGTTTATTTCAATCTTCTTGTTTCCACTCCCCTCCTCTCCTTGTTTCTTGTCACGTTATTCGTTAAATTATAATTTAAACTTTAATGTAATAAACTTCACCACCTCTGTCTGTCTGTCTGGTTGTCTCTCTCTCTCTCAAACTGTAACTTCAGACGTGTTGCTTCCTGCTTCATGTCGGGCCGCAGTAGAATCATAAAACACGGAATTTAACTGCACAGCAGTAAACAGCCAGTACAGACCACAAGGTCGGCAACGCCTGTAATCAGTTATCCATGTTTGATTAACCTGATCGATAATCAATGCTGCGTCCAGCGTGACGAATCCGGGAAGGACTCGTCGTTCCTGCTGAAACCTGATCGAGTTGCGAACGTCATCGTCTTCAAAGGTTTCTATGAGGTAAACCCAACGTTTTTAAACTAACTCGGTGTCGGTAGCGTTTTCAAACGCCACAAAGCAAAAGATCTGCTTCTTTTAAATGGAAATGTAGTCGGGTGGATGGAGCCTGATTTACAGTCTGCTGTGCGTCTGCTTTGGTTTTCAGCGTTCTACAAACACAATGGCTTCCAGATCAGAGGATCTCTCCTGCTCCATCTGCCAGGACGTCTTCAAGGATCCGGTTGTCCTGTCCTGTAGCCACAGCTTCTGTAAAGACTGTCTGAAGAGATGGTGGAGAGAGAAACTAACTCAGGAGTGTCCAGTTTGTAACAGAAGATCCTCAAGGAGTGAACCGCCTGTTAGTTTGGTGATAAAGAACCTGTGTGAGTCCTTCTTACTGCAGAGAGACCAGAGAGCTCCAGAGACTCTCTGCAGTCTGCACTCTGAGAAACTCAAACTCTTCTGTCTGGACCATCAGCAGCCGGTGTGTGTCGTCTGCAGAGATTCAGAGAAACACACCGACCACAGATTCAAACCCATCGATGAAGCTGCAGAGGATCTCAAAGAGGAGCTCCAGAGATCCCTGAAGCCCTTAAAGGAGAAACTGAAGCTGTTTGAACAAGTCAAAGGAAACTGTGATCAAACAGCAGAACACATGAAGGTCCAGGTCCAACACACAGAGAGACAGATTCAGGATCAGTTTAAGAAGCTTCATCAGTTTCTAGAGGAGGAAGAGGAGGCCAGGATCTCTGCTCTGAGGGAGGAAGAGGAGCAGAAGAGTGGGGTGATGAAGGAGAAGATGGAGGCTCTGAGCAGAGGGATAGCAGCTCTTTCAGACACAGTCAGAGCCACAGAGGACGAGCTGAGAGCTGAAGACGTCTCGTTCCTCAACAACTACAAGGCTGCAGTGGAAAGAGTCCAGCAGCGCCCCCTGCTGGAGGATCCACAGCTGCTCTCAGGAGCTCTGATAGACGAGGCCAAACACCTGGGCAACCTGACCTTCAACATCTGGAGCAAGATGAAGGACCTGGTCTCCGACAGTCCTGTGGTTCTGGACCCAAACTCTGCTCATCCAGACCTCATCCTGTCTGAAGACCTGACCAGTGTCAGAGGAGGAGAGAGACAGAAGCTTCCTGAAAACCAAGAGAGGTCTAATAACTTTAAACCCATCCTTGGTTTTGTCTCAAGGACTCAGTGCTGGGATGTGAGCGTTAAAGACAGTGCATCTTGGTTTCTGGGTGTGGCAAAAGAGCCTGTTGAGAGGAACGGAAGTATGTGGTCTAGAATATGGAGAATAGGGTTCTCTCATGGTAAATATAAAGCCTTCGCCCCTTTGGCCCCACCGATCGTTCTATCGGAACCGAAGAAGCTCCAGATGATCCGAGTGAATCTGGACTGGGACCGAGGACTACTGTCGTTCTCTGACCCTAACACCAACACACACATACACACCTTCACGCACACCTTCACCGAGAAGGTGTTTCCATACTTCAGCGGTCGCGATGAATTCCCGACAGAGGCAGTAGGCGACGGTGGGAAATGCGCGGAGCGCGTCGTGCCCGATGACGATCGTCCGGAGAGGCAGCTGTGGCGGGTGTGGCTCAGCGGTGCAGCTGGTCGCCCGTAGAGCGTTCCATCGCGGGGCTCCTCAAATCCACGTCCATGTGTCCTCGGGCAAGAGGCCGAACCCCCGAATTGCTCTGCGAGACTTGACTCGTCTGCTGGACAGGTGACACCTGGTGGCCACAGCCGCCAGCATGTGAACGGCATGAGTGACGTTGTTTAAAAGTGCTTTCCAGAACGTTTTCATTGGATTTGACCCGGAATGATACCTGAATATTATTTCCTTGCTGATTTGGGGAAACAAAAGTAGTCTCTGCTCCTCTGTCACTCTGAATCAGAAGATCAAAATGTTGAATAAATGAAGAAGAATGTCCTTTTTCATGACGCCGTCTGAAAAAAGAGGTTTCAGACTTTTGAATTAAAGCAATAAAACAACAATGCAAGCTGGAAACAAGTGACGATGTTCTGGATGAGTTGGCGGCCACCCCCGTATTAATTTCAGGGAGGTTTTCCAATGTTTCGTCTCACAAGCAGATTATGCAGAAGTTTAATTTTTTTGGACTATTTATTTGCATGCAAGTTAACCTAAACAGTTTAATCTTTTGGCTTGGTTTCACTAACCATCATTTCAGTCACATTTGATCAACATAAGTACACATAATACCGTTGTCTGTGGTTATAGTTTATAATGATTTTTGTTGTTGAGGCAGTGCGCATGATTTTAGTCTGTTATGAACATTTAAAACCTTCATAATGTATTTCATAGCCTTTTTAATCTGTAACCTGCTTGTTTTTAATCTTCTTTTAAACAACTTTAACTGTAAACCAATAAAGGATGAATTGAAGAAGGAGATATGTATATGTATGGAACATTTAAATATGTAATTGTTTTAGGTATCATACATTACGAGTCTACACAAGCTGCATTGTTTGAAAATAAAAATACAAATGTTGAGAAAAGAAGTTTATTTGATCGTATTAACTTTATTGGCATCTCGTAAACACCCGTCTGCTCGCCCCTCCCCCTCCAAGCATACCGGAGAGGCGTCCCTCAGGTAAGGAGAGTTATCTTTAGGATTTTATAACCAGAAGATACTCTTATCAAAACTCCGCTTTTCTACACCTCAAATAATTACTTCTACAAACTCATATAGAACCAGGATTATGATCTATATTTAAAATAAATGTACGGCGATGGGACACGAGGAGCTGGAGTCGACGACGGGACACGGGGAGTTGTAGTCGGCCGGGGACGGCGACGGGGACGGCGACGGGACACGGAGAACTGGAGTCGACGGGGGCGGCGACGGGACACGGAGAACTGGAGTCGACGGGGCGGCGACGGGATACGGAGAACTGGAGTCGACGACGGGACACGGGGAGTTGTAGTCGGCCGGGGACGGCGACGGGACACAGGGAACTGGAGTCGACGGGGACGGCGACGGGACACGGAGAACTGGAGTCGACGACGGGACACGGGGAACTGGAGTCGGCGACGGGACACGGGGAACTGGAGTCGGCGACGGGACACGGGGAACTGGAGTCGGCCGGGGACGGCGACGGGATACAGGGAACTGGAGTCGGCCGGGGACGGCGACAGGATACAGGGAACTGGAGTCGGCCGGGGACGGCGACGGGACACGGGGAACTGGAGTCGGCCGGGGACGGCGACGGGATACGGGGAACTGGAGTCGGCCGGGGACGGCGACGGGACACGGAGAACTGGAGTCGACGACGGGACACGGGGAACTGGAGTCGACGGGGACGGCGACGGGACACGGGGAACTGGAGTCGACGGGGACGGCGACGGGACACGGGGAACTGGAGTCGGCGGGGACGGCGACGGGACACGGGGAACTGGAGTCGACGGGGACGGCGACGGGATACGGAGAACTCTCGTGCTCCGTCTGCTGTGACGTCTTCAAGGATCCGGTTGTCCTGTCCTGTAGCCACAGCTTCTGTAAAGACTGTCTGAAGAGATGGTGGAGAGGGAAACAAATACAGGAGTGTCCAGTTTGTAGGAGAAGATCAAGGAGTCGACCAACTTGTAACCTGGTTTTAAAGAACCTGTGTGAGTCTTTTTTACTAGAGAGAGACCAGAGGGCTTCAGGGTTTTTCTGCAGTCTGCACTCTGAGAAACTCAAACTCTTCTGTCTGGACCATCAGCAGCCGGTGTGTCTTGTCTGCAGAGATTCAGGGAGACACACCAACCACAGGTTCAAACCCATCAATGAAGTTGCACAAAATCTCAAAAAGGAGCTCCAGAAATCCCTGAAGCCCTTAAAGGAGAAACTGAAGGTGTTTGAACAAGTCAAAGGAAACTGTGATCAAACAGCAGAACACATGAAGGTCCAGGCCCGACGAGCAGAGAGACAGATTCAGGATCAGTTTAAGAAGCTTCACCAGTTTCTAGAGGAGGAAGAGGTGGTCAGGATGGTTGCACTGTGGGAGGAAGAGGAGCAGAAGAGTGGGGTGATGAAGGAGAAGATGGAGGCTCTGAGCAGAGGGATAGCAGCTCTTTCAGACACAGTCAGAGCCACAGAGGACGAGCTGAGAGCTGAAGACGTCTTGTTCCTCAACAACTACAAGGCTGCAGTGGAAAGAGTCCAGCAGCGCCCCCTGCTGGAGGATCCACAGCTGCTCTCAGGAGCTCTGATAGACGAGGCTAAACACCTGGGCAACCTGACCTTCAACATCTGGAGCAAGATAAAGGACCTGGTCTCCTACACTCCTGTGGTTCTGGACCCAAACACTTCTCATCCAGGACTCCTCCTGTCTGAAGACCTGACCAGTGTGAGAGGAGGACAGAGACAAAAGCTTCCTGAAAACCAAGAGAGGATTGATTCCTGTCTCTGTGTTCTGGGCTCCGAGGGGTTTAACTCGGGGACTCACAGCTGGGACGTTGAGGTTCGAGACAATAAATCCTGGTTTCTGGGTGTGGCAAACGAGTCTGTGGAGAGGAAAGGGAGAGTACGGTCTGGAATATGGAGCATAGGATTCTCTAATGGTAAATATAAGCCTTCTCTCCATCAATCCAATCAATCATTCTCGGATTTAAGAAGAACCCAGAGAGGATCAGAGTTAAACTGTGCTGGACAAGTGGAAAACTGTCTTTCTCCGATGCTGACACCAACACACACATATACACCTTCACACATACTTTTACTGAGAGGATGTTTCCATACTTCACCAATCATGATGGATTCCCAATTAAGATTTTACCAAAGAAGGAGGAGGATGATAAAGTTAACGTTGATGATGATGCTGGTGAAGACGATGCTGATGAAGATGATGACGATTATGACGATGATGATGATGATCACGACAGATTCTACAATTTGAGACATCAAGGTCTTTAAAAGATGCTCCGTTGTTTTTTAATATGAAGTAATTGTATCGTGGTTGACCCAAAATGAATAGTCGATCAGGAGAACCGAAATAGACGGACAACAAACATGGGACAGCTGTAAAGATGAGAAGGGATTTTATTTTTGTCACTCGGAATCAAAAGATCAAAATATAAACGTTGAATAAATGATCATCATTCAAGATCAGTTCAGTCACATTTGATCAACATAAATACACAAATAATGCCGTTGTCTTTGGTTATAGTTTATAATGATCTGTGTTGTTGAGGCAGTGGGCATGATTTAGTCTAGTATGAACATCTAAAACCTTCATAATGTATTTCATAGCCTTTTTAAATCTGTAACCTGCTGTAATTGTTTTGTTTTTAAATCTTCTTTTAAACAACTTTAACTGTAAACTAATAAAGGATGAATTGAAAAAGGAGATATGTATATGTATTGAACATTTAAATATGTATTTTTAGCTATATTATATTACTAGTCTAACACGAGTTGTATTGTTTGAAAATAAAAATACAAATGTTCAGAAAATAAGTTTCTTGGATGGTAAAGCCATCATAGACTGACTGGGCCTGTATCCGGAGTACCACCGGCTGAGGTTCTGCGAGACCAGGCTGGGGCCCGAGGTCCGTCCATTCGCTTTTGCCCAGCGGCTAAAAAACTGCGCCACTAGATAATAATAATAATAATCCATTTAATTTATATAGAGCTTTTTAAGGTACTCAAAGACACTTTACATCTTACATTCATACACCGTAGACACAGCTACGGGGAGCAATTTGGGGTTAAGTGTCTTGCTCAAGGACACATCGCCTAGGGCGGGGATTGAACCACGAACCCCCTGATTGAAAGATGGACCTGCTAACCACAGACCCATAGTCGCCCCGGACAGATGGCTGCAATCCGGGACTCGGGGTAGGGGGGGCGGCGGGGTCTGCTGTCACCTTGGCAGAGGACCACCTTGCGGTACCAAGCCAGCTTCGGCCAGGCCGACACCCGCCCCACAGAAGAGGCTACCGCCGCAGCTCCTGGCGCGGCTCTGTGGCCAGCACCCCTCTCTCGGGTCCCTGATCCACTGACCACGGGCAGAACCCCCACCTTTCCCGATCTTCAGGGGGTTTCTCAGACATCAGGGAAGGAGTGTTGGAGGTGCGGGCAGCCCGGGCACTTCCGGAAGGAGTGTCCATTGATGGAAGTGGGCCAGGTGATTCAAGTGGTCGGCTCTCCAACGACCTCCCCCGGTCCAGGAGAGACGTACCGCGTCCCGTTGAGAATCTAGGGGGGTACACGTCAGAATTCGGGCTGTACGCAATCTATGATCCACCAGAGCCTGGTTTGGCCCGGGGCATTGGTGGAGGCGTTGTGGGTGGAAATTAGGTGCGTGCATGGGGACGTTCACGACTATCCCATAGTGTCAGTGTAAATTAGACACGGGGGGGAGCATAACGTGAAGGTCGCGGTTAGCTCCCGCCTTATGCACCTTCTAATCTTGGGTACAGATTGTCCGGGGTTTAACAAATTAATGGGGCAGGCTGTGGGGGTGCGTTCACGGCAGGCAGGGTCATACGGTGTGTACTGTGCTCACCGGCGACGTGAGGTTGTCCGACACTGCAGACGAGGAAGGAGAACCGGCAGTGTGTACCACCCACAGACTGATGGTCTGGTGGAGCGTCTGAATAAGACTTTGAAGTCCATGATGCGTAAATTTATTAATGAAGATGAACGTAATTGGGATAAATGGCTTGACTCTGTTGTTTGCAGTGTGGGAGGTTCCCCAGGCCGCCACACGTATTTTCTCTTTGAACTGTTGTTTGGCAAAAATGGGAGAAGGGGCCGAGCACCATCAGTGAACAGAATGACGTGAACTACCAACAGAACCGGTTCCACTGCATGACTTGAAGTTCAACTCAATTAAACTGGAGTGTCTACACCTTACAGGAAGTCTCGCCCTCAGGTGAGACACACAGTGAACTCTGGCCTGAAGCCGCCAGCTGGTTAACAGATATCTAAGAGACTGATTGATCCGGGCAATCTGAGCAGTTCCATGTTTGCAGAACAAACACACAGAACCGGAGCAGCTGTTCACCTGGACAAAGACAGTGGAGGTGAAGTATTGCATTTGCTTTGTAGTCTCTGGTGAAGAGCGGACTACGTCACAGGTAGGCTGTGATTACATGGTATGGCGATAATCTTAGGCCCCGCCCCCATCGTGGAGCTATTCATCTTGTGAGAATGATGAACCTCTGGCCTTTCACAGTAATAAACCCTTTGGATGAAGCTCCACCCCTCGCATGACTCACCTGAAGGCACACCGGAGAATACAAGGTGTGATTGAGAGAGACCATGTATAGCTAGCGAACGTTAGCCTAACATACACCATGTATAGCTAGCGAATGTTAGCCTAACATACACCATGTATAGCTAGCGAACGTTAGCCTAACAGACACCATGTATAGCTAGCGAACGTTAGCCTAACATACACCATGTATAGCTAGCGAATGTTAGCCTAACATACACCATGTATAGCTAGCGAACGTTAGCCTAACATACACCATGTATAGCTAGCGAACGTTAGCCTAACATACACCATGTATAGCTAGCGAGCGTTAGCCTAACATACACCATGTATAGCTAGCGAATGTTAGCCTAACATACACCATGTATAGCTAGCGAACATTAGCCTAACATACACCATGTATAGCTAGTGAACATTAGCCTAACATACACCATGTATAGCTAGTGAACATTAGCCTAACATACACCATGTATAGCTAGCGAACGTTAGCCTAACATACACCATGTATAGCTAGCGAGCGTTAGCCTAACATACACCATGTATAGCTAGCGAACGTTAGCCTAACATACACCATGTATAGCTAGCGAACATTAGCCTAACATACACCATGTATAGCTAGTGAACGTTAGCCTAACATACACCATGTATAGCTAGTGTTACATGTAATAAATTATTGTTTAAGTGAAATAGATCAACCATAAGAACCATAATAAAGCAAATAATGCAGTTGGAGTAAGGACGTCTTTTATATTTGATAAAGTTCTTTTATTGTGCTTGATTGTTTTCCATTCTGTATAATTTCTTTAGTTTTGAGAACGTAAAGCCTCCATAACTGACTGAACCTGCTGTGATGTTTTTTTAATGATTCTTTTAATGATTTTGACTCCATACAGAACAGTGGGCGGTTCCTTCAGTAAACAGAATGACGAACTCCCAACAGGACCGGTTCCACTGCATGACTTCCCTTCAGCATCATCCGAGTTCAACTCAATTAAACTGGAGTGTCTACACCTTACAGGAAGTCTCGCCCTCAGGTGAGACACACAGTGAACTCTGGCCTGAAGCCGCCAGCTGGTTAACAGATATCTAAGAGACTGATTGATCCGGGGCAATCTGAGCAGTTCCATGTTTGCAGAACAAACACACAGAACCGGAGCAGCTGTTCACCTGGACAAAGACAGTGGAGGTGAAGTATTGCATTTGCTTTGTAGTCTCTGGTGAAGAGCGGACTACGTCACAGGTAGGCTGTGATTACATGGTATGGCGATAATCTTAGGCCCCGCCCCCATCGTGGAGCTATTCATCTTGTGAGAATGATGAACCTCTGGCCTTTCACAGTAATAAACCCTTTGGATGAAGCTCCACCCCTCGCATGACTCACCTGAAGACACACCGGGGAACACAAGGTGTGTTTCTGTGGAATCAAGAGAGAGAGAGACACCTTCACTCACATCGTCCACTGAGAGCCGACAGGTGCAGGAGGCTGAGCTGGAAAACTGCTGCCTTCACACTCTGAATGTGAGTTTACCACCAAAAAAAAAAGTTTCACTTTCCAGGTGAGGATGTAAGGGAGGAGATTGGTTGCTTATGGTTACAGAAAATTCAACAGACTGTTATCGTTCTCTTTAATAATAGAAGGTCGTGCTTTGATACCTAAGATCTTTCTTCATAACCTTCTTCTATATAATCAAAGGGTTTTTTATCTCTCTCTCCTCCTCGTTTTGTCTCCCTTTTTCCTATTCTTGTTTTATTTTAATGTTTACTTCAATCTCTCCTTATGTCCTCCCGTTTCATCTCCACTACCTTCCTCTTGTTTCTTGTCATGTTATTGGTTAAATTATGAATTAAACTTTACTGTCATGAACTTCACCACCTCCGTCTGTCCATCTCTACCCCCTTCTCTCTCTCTCTCTCTCTCTCTCTCCCCCCTCTCTCTCTCTTAATGTACTTTAAACTGAACACTTACAAATCAAAGTTTTACTAGATTATGGGTCAATAAATTCGCCCGTCACACGTGTCTCACTCGTTTCGTTGTTGTCTGATGTTCCATTCGCATTTATGCTTTTGTTCGTTTACAGTTTCTTTGTGAACTTCGCAACATATTTAAGCTTTGATGAGAAACGGAAAGTCCTACGTTTTGTGTCCTTCGCCCGCAAACTAACTTCAGACGTGTTGCTTCCTGCTTCATGTCGGGCCGTATAGTAGAATCATAAAACACTGAATTTAACAGCACAGCAGTAAACAGCCAGTACAGACTACAAGGTAAGCAACGCCTGTAATCAGTTATCCATGTTCAATTAACCTGATCGATAATCAATGCTGCGTCCAGCGTGACGAATCCAGGAAGGACTCGTCGTTCCTGCTGGAACCCGATCGAGTAGCCAACGTCATCGTCTTCAAAGGTGTATGTTTCTACGAGGTAAACCCAACGTTTTCAAACTAACTCGGTGTCGGTAGCGTTTTAAACTCCTGAGTAGTGTGGACGAAGCAAAAGATATACCTTTTTAAAAATGGAAATGTAGTCGGGTGGATGGAGCCTGATTTACAGTCTGCTGTGCGTCTGCTTTGGTTTTCAGCGTTCGACAAACACAATGGCTTCCAGATCAGAGGATCTCTCCTGCTCCATCTGCCAGGACGTCTTCAAGGATCCGGTTGTCCTGTCCTGTAGCCACAGCTTCTGTAAAGACTGTCTGAAGAGATGGTGGAGAGAGAAACTAACTCAGGAGTGTCCAGTTTGTAACAGAAGATCCTCAAGGAGTGAACCGCCTGTTAGTTTGGTGATAAAGAACCTGTGTGAGTCCTTCTTACTGCAGAGAGACCAGAGAGCTCCAGAGACTCTCTGCAGTCTGCACTCTGAGAAACTCAAACTCTTCTGTCTGGACCATCAGCAGCCGGTGTGTGTCGTCTGCAGAGATTCAAGGAGACATACGGACCATAGTTTCAAACCCATCAATGAAGT
This sequence comes from Cyclopterus lumpus, assembly GCF_009769545.1. Classification (NCBI taxonomy): domain Eukaryota; kingdom Metazoa; phylum Chordata; class Actinopteri; order Perciformes; family Cyclopteridae; genus Cyclopterus; species Cyclopterus lumpus. The sequence goes on along the minus strand of NC_046970.1, from coordinate 24,882,542 downwards.
TGCACAAGATCTCAAAAAGGAGCTCCAGAAATCCCTGAAGCCCTTAAAGGAGAAATTGAAGGTGTTTGAACAAGTCAAAGGAAACTGTGATAAAACAGCAGAACACATGAAGGTCCAGGTCCAATGCACAGAGAGGAAGATTCAGGATCAGTTTAAGAAGCTTCACCAGTTTCTAGAGGAGGAAGAGGAGGCCAGGATCTCTGCTCTGAGGAAGGAAGAGGAGCAGAAGAGTGGGGTGATGAAGGAGAAGATGGAGGCTCTGAGCAGAGGGATAGCAGCTCTTTCAGACACAGTCAGAGCCACAGAGGACGAGCTGAGAGCTGAAGACGTCTCGTTCCTCAACAACTACAAGGCTGCAGTGGAAAGAGTCCAGCAGCGCCCCCTGCTGGAGGATCCACAGCTGCTCTCAGGAGCTCTGATAGACGAGGCCAAACACCTGGGCAACCTGACCTTCAACATCTGGGACAAGATGAAGGACCTGGTCTCCTACACTCCTGTGGTTCTGGACCCAAACACTGCTCATCCAGACCTCATCCTGTCTGAAGACCTGACCAGTGTGAGACGCGGAAAAACACAGAAGCTTCCCGAAAACCCCGAGAGGTTTGATTCCACGTACCCCGTCCTGGGCTCTGAGGGGTTTAACTCGGGGATCCACAGCTGGGACGTTGAGGTCGGGGACAGTCCGACCTGGTTTCTGGGCGTGGCAAAGGAGTCCGTGGAGAGGAAAGGGGTCACGTGGTCTAGAATGTGGAGAATAGGGTTCTCTAGTGGTACATATAAAGTCTTCGCCCCGTCGAACCAATCGGTAACCTTCACGATGATGAAGAAGCTCCGGAGGATCCGAATCTTCCTGGACTGGAAAAGAGGATATCTGTCGTTCTCCGATCCTGACGCCAACACACACATTTACAGCTTCACACACAAGTTCACCCAGAAGCTGTTTCCATACATTAGCACCAGCAATAAATTCCCCATTAAGATTCTACCGCAGCTGGATTACGGTGGCGGTGGCTGTTGGTGGTGACCGGCACTCGCCCTCTGAACGGGAGGTCGGCCGCGAAGTGTCACCGTGTTTGTTGATTTAGACTTTCAATGATTCGTCAGATAAAACTGAAATAGATTTTCTTAAAAAAAATTTTTTGTTGCTTTGATGGGGTTGTTGTGTGTGTGTGTGTGTTGATTGCCAGTGGGATGTTATTGTTTTTATTATTATTTTTCACAAGCTTTATTACTGCGTCACACATAAGGAGCAGATTTTAAGTGATTTTAACTCATTAAAAGTGGTGTAGAAGTTATAAATAAATAAAATAATTAATTCTTATGATATATAAAACATGTCCGTGTGTTTTATCTACGTCATCGTATGTTCATAGGGGTCACCGGCAAAATAAACCTATCAATAAACAATATTATTTTTATTGATAATAATATGTAAAAAATGTTTTAATCTTATAAAGCAAGACTGTATCCACATGAAGGCTCATGGGTAAGATTACGGTGCCAGGACCGAAAACCAGTAAGCGATACCGATGCGAACGCCGGTCTGTGATTGGCGGTTTAAAAGCACTCCTACGGGATTTGGACTGACATAAATATGTATTTTTGTTGTTTTTGTTGTGAAGTTTTAATGTAATAAAACTGATTGTGTGCAGAGGAGTTTGGCAACACACACACACACACAACGAAAAAACAAACACGACTGTGAGCGCACACACACTGAGCCTGAGAGTCACTGTGACAGCAGCAGCAGGAAGTCACGTTCAAGGTGAGCTGATATCATACGGACATCAAACGGACGGCTTATCTGGAGCCCAACGAGCGGCGGGATGAAGGCCGACCGCGGGCGCCAGGAACGACTTCACGTGGAATAAACAACTCTTATTTGGGTTTTTATTTTCAGCCCGACAGGCCGAGCGTCCCGAGTCGCCTCCGCAGCGTCTGGGATGTCACTCAAAGAGCTCAGGTCTCTTTTCCTTTGACTCACCTGTAATCTAACTATACAATTACCAAAAATGTCATGTAAAGTACATCATTGATATTTATCATGACTGACGGGTGAAGAGATTTAGAGAGTAACTAAGTATATTTACTCAAGTACTGCATTCAAAATGTCTATATATCTAATATAAATAGATCCGTGACCTTTGACCTTGAAGCGTTTGCACTCTATTACACAGGAACAGAGTCGCTCTGATTTCTTTCTGATGAGATCATTCCCTGATTACATTACGCACACACACACACACACACACACACACACACACACACACAAAGAAAACAAACAAGTGTGACAATGTAGCGACTCTGTTTGTCGTGTCGGCGTTTTAAATAAACAAGCGGGCTCGAACTCTTGCTGAGTTTTGGAGGACTCGTCCTCGCGTGACGTTCAAAGACAGGAGGACAAAGCCACGTTTCTCAGAGAGGTCAACAGCATGAGCTCAGGGAGAGAGGCTTTAAAATTCATAAAGAAAACCCTTCACTCTCTTAGTGGAGCGAGAGGGAATAAAACCCTGTGATCTGACCACTTTAGTGTGTATTGTGTGTGAGTCTTTCCCTCTGAGACGTATCGGAGTAGAAACACACACTTCAAATACTTGGAAATACTCCAGTTAAGTACAAATACTTTGAATTTGTACTTATAAGCCAGTACATGTGTGTTAGCTTCTCTTCTCACCACTAGAGGTCCTCGGTGGTTTCAGTTTGAGATGAACTGACTCTCTCTCTCTGTCTTTGTTTGAATCTCTCTCTCTCTCTCTCTCTATATATATAGAGAGAGATATATATCTATATATCTCTCTCTCTCTCCCCCCCCTCTCTCTCTATATATATATATATATATACATAAATATATATGTATATATATGTATATATATATATGTATATATGTTTGAATCTCTCTCTCTCTCTCTATATATATATATATGTATATTTGAATATATATATATATGTATATATGTTTGAATATCTCTCTCTCTCTCTATGTATATATATATATATATGTATATATGTTTGAATCTCTCTCTCTCTCTCTATATATATATGTATATTTGAATATATATATATATGTATATATGTTTGAATATCTCTCTCTCTCTCTCTATGTATATATATATATATATGTATATATATTTGAATCTCTCTCTATATATATGTATATATGTTTAAATCTCTCTCTTTCTCTCTCTCTCTCTATATATATATATATATGTATATATATATATATATTTATATGTTTAAATCTCTCTTTCTCTCTCTCTCTCTCTCTATATATATATCCATCCATCCATCCATCCATTTTCAATACCGCTTATCCTCATTAGGGTCGCGGAGGCGCTGGAGCCTATCCCAGCTGACATAGGGCGAAGGCAGGGGACACCCTGGACAGGCCGCCAGTCCATCGAGGATATATATATATATATATATATATATATATATATATATGTATATATACATATATATATATATGTATATATATATATATATGTATATATATATACATATATATATATATGTTTGAATCTCTCTCTCTCTCCCCTTCTCTATTTGTCTTTATTTGAATCTCTCTCCCCCCCCCCCCTTGTTCTCTCTCATCCGTTGACTGAAAACAAAAGGCTCTGATCCGTCCAGTAAACAGACATCATTCTGCTCCAGAACTTTCTGCCAAGTTTCACCTCGCTGTGTTTGAGCTCGCTGATCTGACACCGATATACAGGACCACAGAGAGAGAGTGAGAGAGTGAGTGAGGGAGAGAGTGAGGGAGTGAGTGAGTGAGAGAGTGAGGGAGTGAGTGAGTGAGTGAGTTAGAGAGTGAGAGAGTGAGTGAGGGAGAGAGAGAGTGAGTGAGAGAGTGAGGGAGTGAGTGAGTGAGTGAGTTAGAGAGTGAGAGAGTGAGTGAGGGAGAGAGAGAGATTTTTTGATTTTTAGAAAACCTTTATTTTACATAAAAAAACGAACAAACAAACAGAAAATTGCACTTACTTCAAAACTAAATCAAACAACAAAAACAACCCAAAAAAAACAAACGCAACGCTTCTGTCCGCTGGTGGTCCCGAGACCCCGTTTAAATGTCATAGTCCAGGTTTCTCCTCCTCTGGGCTGAGTCGCTCCTCAGGGTTGCGCCTGAGGGTCACTCTTCAGGGCCGCTCTTCTGGACTGCTCCTCCATGCTGCTCGTCCGTGCTGCCCCTCTGGGCTGCTCCTCTGGGCTGCTCGTCCGGGCTGCTCCTCCTTGCTGCTCCTCCGGGCTGCTCCTCCGGATCTCCGGCCTCCTGTGCTTGGCTGTCAGCCTCCTCCTTCAGCCCTTTATTCACCACCGTCCTGATCTTCTGAAGCCTATAAATCTCCTGGCGTGTAAACCCTCTCCTCGTCTTGTTCTTCATATGAAGCCGGATAGATAGAATCAGCTTCGGCAGATCGGTGAAGTGCTTCTCCACTTCACACTTCCTATTCTTCGTGTCCTTGAGGAAATATTTCAGCCTGGCCAGACTATATTCCCTCTCACATTCAGTGTCATCAGAGGACCCACTCTCTGCCACAGAGTAGTCGTCCATACTGGACTCAGACTCATACCCTTGGCCCACAGGTCCCTTTTTTTTTTGCGAGCCTTCCTCGTCCCCCCCGGCCTTCCTCTTCAGAGGATGAAGCTTCTCCTCACCCTCCTCCATTTCCACCTCACTTTCTCCTTCCATGACCTGCCCACACTTTTCATTCCCTCCTCCTTCCTGCCCCCTACCCACCTCCACCTGTCCTCCAGTGCACCCCTGGCTGTCCTCCTGAATATGTGCCCCCCCCGGGCCGCCCCTGCCCCCTTTTCTTCCACCTCCAGTACTACACCTGCCCTCTCCCCCTCCATTTCCTGGGCCACCTCATCCCCTTCTTCTTCCTCTTCCTCCTGCTGCTGACCCATCTCAGCCCCTTCCTCTTCTTCTTCCTCCTGCTGCCCCACCTCTGCCCCTTCTGTGTTCACCTGCTTCCCTCCACTTCCCCTCCCTGTGCTCACCTGCTCCCCCCCACTTCCCCGCTCTGTGGTCACCTGCTTCACCCCACCCGCCTCCTCCTGTTGCTGCTCCCGACCCCCCTCCGTGTCCTCTCCGTCTTTGGGGTCCCCCCTGGTGTCGTCCTGTCCACCAGCCTTCCTCCGAGGACAGGCCCTGCTCTGATGCCCTTCCCTCCCACAGTTAAAACACTTCATATTGTCAGTTTTTGCATAAATGATAAAAAGAGAGTTATCAGCTCTCACCGTGAAGGTGATGTCCAAGTCCTCGCTCCTGCCATGAAGCAGCATGAAGCATTGCCTCCTGTGTGACACCACGTGCTTTAGTAGTGGAGAGCTGCTCCCAGAGGACATCTTCCTCACCTGGGACGTGACCCTCCCGTGCTTCGACAGCTCCCCCACCAGTACCTCGTCCTTCACGAACGGCGGCACGTTCGCCACCGTCACCCTCACCTCCGCCGTGACCAGAGGAGAGACGGGGACGTGCGTGTTGAACACCACGACCCCGCTCTCCACCACCGTGTTGACCTTGCTGATGCTGTCCAAGAACAAGACCACAGCTTTGTTCATGCGGGCAGCGGACTTCACGCTGCTGTAGCCCACCACCTCCCCCACCGCCAGACTGCAGTCCTCCACCGTGCACGGGAATACCGGCATAAGCCGAATCCCGTGTCTGCGTGTGAGCCAACTTTAGTCCATTTTGGCGTGCTAACTCCGCTAGCACGCCCACCGCTAGCTCCCCGCTAGCCCGCCGTTAGCACGTCGTTAGCGCGCGCCGGCGGCTCACAAACACCCACACTCAACCCACCAAACCCCCCTCGTGCACACAGTACCCCACTCAACACCGACACATACACTGATCTACACTCACGAGACACACGGGAAAAAACACGGGAAAAAACACCGTCAACTCCGAACATGACGCTCTCCGCTCCCAACCTCCGACCTCACGCTCAGAGAGAGAGAGAGAGTGAGTGAGTGAGAGAGTGAGGGAGTGAGTGAGTGAGTGAGAGAGTGAGTGAGAGAGTGAGTGAGTGAGAGAGTGAGGGAGTGAGTGAGAGAGTGAGGGAGGGAGAGAGTAAAAGAGTGAGGGAGAGAGTGAGAGTGAGGGAGGGAGTGAGAGAGTGAGTGAGGGAGTGAGTGCGAAAGTGAGGGAGAGAGAGAGGGAGAGAGAGTGAGGGAAAGAGGCAGTGAGAGAGTGAGGGAGTGAGGGAGAGAGAGAGAGTGAGTGAGGGAGTGAGTGAGAGAGTGAGTGAGAGAGTGAGTGAGGGAGTGAGTGCGAAAGTGAGGGAGAGAGAGTGAGGGAAAGAGGCAGTGAGAGAGTGAGGGAGAGAGAGAGTGAGTGAGTGAGAGAGTGAGAGTGAGGGAGTGAGTGAGGGAGAGAGTGAGTGAGAGTGAGAGTGAGAGAGAGTGAGTGCTCATCCCGTTGCCTTTTCTTTTCTTTTTTTACATCAGATTTGGTGAAAAGCAGCAGCAGCTCACAATGAGACTTCTCAAAAGGTGATCCAGGTTTCTAAATATGAAATGATGCCTTCAGGGCCCGAATATCTTCCTCCTCTGAGCCACAGCGCTGCATTGTCCTCCATTAAAAGTATTAAAACGTCATCCAGGAGAGACGTGTTCTTTCATCACCATCAACACGCTGCAGTGAACCGTCCTGCACCCACAGACACTCACTCCGGCACGACATGTGGATCAATCCCCCGCGGGAAATAGTCCCCAGTAAATGAAAACTACAGCGGCCAGGTGTTTTTAGAGGGTTTGAAACTACACTTTACTTTATTTGAAAGATTCAGGTGTTCTGTGGGGCTGAGATGAGGAAAAGGAAGTTAAAAAAAATAGTAAAACAGACAAACACATTGGTATAAATGAGGTATAACACCAACGAAACAAAAATTCCCCCTTTTGTGAAAAAAGAAGAGTTCGCTTTTCGTTTGAAAGAATTAAAAAAAATATTTTATTTGTATTATTTTATATATATTTTTTTGTATTTAGTTATGTTTCCACACTTAATACAGTTAATGTTTTATTTTTTTTTTGAATTTTCTGGCTCATAAAATAAACTATCTGGTGCAAATCCTATCCCATAAATAATGATAACACGAATGACTTAGCTAACGTCTCCCGAATTAGCTTACGTCTCCCTCTCAGATCAGTTGCACTTATGAGGCGTGTGATATTAGATATGAACGGCATTATGTGATGCCATCAGGATTTCTGCAAGGGCAAGATATTTGTGTGTATATATATATATATATATATATATAGAGAGAGAGAGAACTATGTTACCAAGTACCGGTAACACAGACGACGACATAACTGACCTACTTCTAAAATAAACGGCCCACATCATGATACGACAGCTCGAGCAGCTCAACGACTCCCCTTTTAAATATGGAAATCTGAGTCGCCGCATAATTTGTGCAATGATGTCGGCGATACTGCTGTGAACCCCCAAAAAACATCAACATGTTACGAAGCCGTGTGCACACGTTGTATATACACGCCCTCTGCAATCAGGTCAAAACTTCACTTTGTCCTTGTGCTAGTTAGCGGATGTTAGCGCGCTAAAAGACCCAGAGCTGAGATGATTTCTAAAAATGTAAAAAACAAATTGACAAAGATCAAAAACAAACATTGAACCTCAGCTTTGAACTATGTTAGCATTGCCATGTGTTAGCATCTAGCTGAAAGTAACACGGTACGACTGCAGACTCTCACAAGAGAAAACAATACTAACGATGCTAACGATACTAATGGTGATAATGGTACTAATGATGCTAATGCTGCTAACGGTGCAAACAATGTTAATGGCGCTAACGGTGCTAACAATGCTAATGGTCCTAACTGTGCTAACGATGTTAATGGTGCTAATGGTGTAAACAATACTAATGGTGCTAACGGTGCTAACAATGCTAATGGCGCTAACAATACTAATGGTCCTAACTGTGCTAACGATGTTAATGGTGCTAATGGTGTAAACAATACTAATGGTGCTAACGGTGCTAACAATGCTAATGGCGCTAACAATACTAATGGTCCTAACTGTGCTAACGATGTTAATGGTGCTAACGGTGCAAACGATACTAATGGTGCTAACGGTGCTAACAATGCTAATGACGCTAACAATACTAATGGTCCTAACTGTGCTAACGATGTTAATGGTGCTAACTGTGCAAACGATACTAATGGTGTTAACAATACTAATGGTGCTAACGGTGCTAACAATGCTAATGGTGCTAACGGTAAAAAAACAACAACAACATAACAGTATGAACCTGCTGTGTCAACAAAGCTCGGAGAAGCTCTGATTACAACACACACAGAGGGAGACTTCGTCCTCTGCTCAGGTGGACATTCCTCCACTATGTTGTGTCAATTAAATTAAAATGAACGCTACCATATTAATGCTCTGAATGTCGCGCATTGCTCCTCTAAAGGGAACCAATGTCACGTTTTGATGTGTGCGACAACAATCAGCCAAAGAAAGCAGAGACGAGCCGTAAAAAAAGAGCAAACGGGAGAAACTTTCCGTTGGAGGAAGAACGTCGTGAGAAAGTCACAAACACGTTTGTTTACACAGTAACGTCACAGCAATCAGATTCATATTCAAACACACTTCGTAGTGTCAGAGCAACACAGAGCAACACGTCTGAGTTGACGCAGCATTTTTTATTTGTTTTATTGGCTGCAGAAGTTTACGAGTGTGAACGTGTGGTTTTGAGATTTAACAGAAACATTCCGTTAACCGGTTTTCTGAGCTCTC
>NC_046970.1:24858784-24863784 GCF_009769545.1 Cyclopterus lumpus | reverse complement strand
ATCGTTGCTCTCATCGTTGTTCTCATTGTTGCTCTAATCGTTGCTCTAATCGTTGCTCTCATCGTTGTTCTCATTGTTGCTCTAACCGTTGCTCTCAAATGAGTTTTCATGTTCCTTCTCACAGTGAAACACGACGACTCAATGAATGAAAGTCACCCGAGGAGACGAGAGAGCAATTAAAGTCAGCAACGGTTTCTGATCTCACGGGAGACGAGACGATAAAATCCCGGCAATTAAAACGTTGATTGGAGAGGGACCCCGATTAACAAAGAGGCCAAAAGTGGGAGGCGGCTTCCAGCGTCTGCATTAGACACACACACACGCGTGTGCGTTCAATTCAATTCAATTACACAAGAAAGAAACTCAAGAAGGCCGTCAATGTGGAGCAGCAACACGTATTCATGCGTTGCTCTTTTATGAACGAGTTCTTCTGTTACGATGAAACACAACACGGGGGCGGCGGAGACCATTTATTTCTTTACGTCTAAATGTAGACCGTGACCTTTGACCTTTGCCAACATGGAGCTGCAGAGTGATGAAGCCCCCTCTTCCTTCCTCCCGTCGGACCAGCAGGCGGTTGGGAGGAGGTGGAAATACCCTTTTTCCTGTCTGTGTGTGTGTGTGTGTGTGCCTGTGTTCAACACACACACACATACACACACACACACACACACACACACACACACACACACACACACACACACACCACACACACAGACCCATGGGAGGTGAAACAGAACTGCTGACTTCTTTTGTTCCCGAGCGTTCAGCTTAATGTGTCAGGACAGACAATGAAGAGTTCATCGGCATTTCTGTTTTTGTCTCTCTCTCTCTCTCTCTCTCTCTCTCTCTCTCATAACACAGTGGGGGTCTCTCTCTCTCTCTCTCTCTCTCTCTCTGTCTGAGCGTGAGGTCGGAGGTTGGGAGCGGAGAGCGTCATGTTCGGAGTTGACGGTGTTTTTTCCCGTGTTTTTTCCCGTGTGTCTCGTAGTGAGTGTAGATCAGTGTATGTGTCGGTGTCGAGTGGGGTACTGTGCACGAGGGGGGTTTGGTGGGTTGAGTGTGGGTGTTTGTGAGCCGCCGGCGCGCGCTAACGACGTGCTAACGGCGGGCGTGCTAGCGGAGTTAGCACGCCAAAATGGACTTAAGTTGGCTCACACGCAGGCACGGGATTCGGCTTATGCCGGTATTCCCGTGCACGGTGGAGGACTGCAGTCTGGCGGTGGGGAGGTGGTGGGCTACAGCAGCGTGAAGTCCGCTGCCCGCATGAACAAAGCTGTGGTCTTGTTCTTGGACAGCATCAGCAAGGTCAACACGGTGGTGGAGAGCGGGGTCGTGGTGTTCAACACGCACGTCCCCGTCTCTCCCCTGGTCACGGCGGCGGTGAGGGTGACGGTGGCGAACGTGCCGCCGTTCGTGAAGGACGAGGTACTGGTGGGGGAGCTGTCGAAGCACGGGAGGGTCACGTCCCAGGTGAGGAAGATGTCCTCTGGGAGTAGCTCTCCACTACTAAAGCACGTGGTGTCACACAGGAGGCAATGCTTCATGCTGCTTCATGGCAGGAGCGAGGACTTGGACATCACCTTCACGGTGAGAGCTGATAACTCTCTTTTTATCATTTATGCAAAACTGACAATATGAAGTTTTAACTGTGGGAGGGAAGGGCATCAGAGCAGGGCCTGTCCTCGGAGGAAGGCTGGTGGACAGGACGACACCAGGGGGGACCCCAAAGACGGAGAGGACACGAAGGGGGGTCGGGAGCAGCAACAGGAGGAGGCGGGTGGGGTGAAGCAGGTGAACACAGAGGGGAAGTGGGGGAGCAGGTGAGCACAGAGAGGGGAAGTGGAGGGAAGCAGGTGAACACAGAAGGGGCAGAGTTGGGGCAGCAGGAGGAAGAAGAAGAGGAAGGGGCTGAGATGGGTCAGCAGCAGGAGGAGGGAGAGGAAGAAGAAGGGGCTGAGGTGGCCCAGGAAATGGAGGGGGAGAGGGCAGGTGTAGTACTGCAGGTGGAAGAAAAGGGGGCAGGGCGGCCCAGGGGGGGGCACATATTCAGGAGGACAGCCAGGGGTGCACTGGAGGACAGGTGGAGGTGGGTAGGGCGCAGGAAGGAGGAGGGAATGAAAAGTGTGGGCAGGTCATGGAAGGAGAAAGTGAGGTGGAAATGGAGGAGGGTGAGGAGAAGCTTCATCGTCTGAAGAGGAAGGCCGGGGGGGGGGGGGCGAGGAAGGCTCGCAGAAAAAAAAGAGACCTGTGGGCCAAGGGTATGAGTCTGAGTCCAGTATGGACGACTACTCTGTGGCAGAGAGTGGGTCCTCTGATGACACTGAATGTGAGAGGGAATATAGTCTGGCCAGGCTGAAATATTTCCTCAAGGACACAAAGAATAGGAAGTGTGAAGTGGAGAAGCACTTCACGATCTGCCGAAGCTGATTCTATCTATCCGGCTTCATATGAAGAACAAGACGAGGAGAGGTTTTACACGCCAGGAGATTTATAGGCTTCAGAAGATCAGGACGGTGGTGAATAAAGGGCTGAAGGAGGAGGCTGACAGCCAAGCACAGGAGGCCGGAGATCCGGAGGAGCAGCCCGGAGGAGCAGCACGGAGGAGCAGCCCGGACGAGCAGCCCAGAGGAGCAGCCCAGAGGGGCAGCACGGACGAGCAGCACGGAGGAGCAGTCCAGAAGAGCGGCCCTGAGGAGCAGCACGGAGGAGCAGTCCAGAAGAGCGGCCCTGAGGAGTGACCCTCAGGCGCAACCCTGAGGAGCGACTCAGCCCAGAGGAGGAGAAACCTGGACTATGACATTTAAACGGGGTCTCAGGACCACCAGCGGACAGAAGCGTTGCGTTTGTTTTTTTGGGTTGTTTTGTTGTTTGATTTAGTTTTGAAGTAAGTGCAATGTTCTGTTTGTTTGTTCGTTTTTTTATGTAAAATAAAGGTTTTCAAAAATCAAAAAAAAAAAAATCTCTCATGACACAGTGGGGGTCTCTCTATCTCTCTCTCTCTCATATTGTAACATATTATTATGTTATAAAATACATCGGTGGAGGCCAAAATATTAAATATTAAAGAACATTTAGAAGAGAAAAAAGATGTAAAAAATGGAAATGTGCTCCAAAAAAAGCAAAGAAAACCACCAAAATATAAAGATCTTTAATTGTTTTGTCCTCCAATTTGAGTTAAACACTTACATCTGAGAAATCTGATTAATTTTCTAGATAATTTGGTGTAATATTTGAACAAATGTCCTCTGATATCAGGCTACATGCTCTCTCTCTCTCTTTCTCTCTCTCTCTCTCTCATCAGCGTACCTCATTATAAACGTAATTAACGAGTTAATTAACTAACAAGTTAATTAATTAACGAGTGTCTCTTCTCTCGACCCTTTGAGGGACAAGTCCTCAGGACCCGCCCCCCCCCCCCCCCCCTGCTGTGAGAAGACACAGAACAGACCCCCCCTCACTGTGTGTGTGCGCGTGTGTGTGTTTGTGCACGTGTATGTGTGTGTGTGTCTGTGTGTGTGTGTTTGTGCACGTGTATGTGTGTGTGTGTGTGTGTGTTTGTGCACGTGTGTGTGTGTTTGTGCACGTGTATGTGTGTGTGTGTGTGTGTTTGTGCACGTGTGTGTGTGTTTGTGCACGTATGTGTGCGTGTGTTTGTGCATGTGTGTGTGTGTGTGTTTGTGCACGTGTGTGTGTGTTTGTGCACGTGTATGTGTGTGTGTGTGTTTGTGCATGTGTGTGTACATGTGTGTGTGTGTGTGTTTGTGCACGTGTGTGTGTGTGTTTGTGCATGTGTTGGTGTGTGTGTGTGTGTTTGTCCATGTGTGTGTGTGTGTGTGTGTTGCAAGCGTAGCTGTTTTTGACATTTATACAATGATTGATGCACATGGAGTGCTGTTTGGTCCTTTCTCACATTCAGCGTCCTATTCCCCCCCCCCCCCGCCCCCCCCCCCTCCACTGAAAGAAAATAACATTACTGAGGATAAACTGCAGTAAAAGCTAAAGAAAATAAAGATTAAGTCCATTTAAAAATTGGACGGACAACAGAAATAATTGTAAAAATTACAACGTAGTTTTGATGGATTGAGAACACGCACGATGGGTTTTAAAGAGTCTGATGGATGACGTGATGGATCAATGGATGGATTGATGGTTGATGGATGCAAACATAATACTGACTCTGATATATATTGAATACACGCTTCACAATGCCAGTTATACACATACAGAGTAACGAGTTGCCCCTCCACCGACGTCCTGCTCCAACAATAAGAAGTCTTATCTGAAGCCAACAGCCTCGTGCTCCAGTCGGAGCTTTCATAACGAAGCCGTGAATGGCCGATTGATGGAATGAGAAGGAATGCACGCGGTCAATGAAATGCAAATCCCTTTTTTTTTCCTCCAGGACGTTATACAGTCCCCCCCCCCCCCCCCCCTCCTCCTCATTGGAAACCCCCTGCAAACATCCCCGGAGCTGCATGTGCGTTGCAACGTGTTTCACACTGGAAGGAAGGAAGTTCCACGGCATCGATGTCATCCATGACGCTCGATTCCTCAAGTAAATATGAAAATAATCCAGAGATGAATTGGGAAAAACCATGACAGACTTTCATGGTACTTTTTGAAATACATGTAGAGACGGTGGTGAATTATTACAGGATGTTTATGACTGAGGATCAACATGAGTACAACGTCGGTATTATTTCGATGCTCGGTATTCGACTAAACATGCATTAATCTTTTGAGAAATATATATTTTTTTTAATAAAAGAAACCCAGTGCAAGACATGCTATATACTCACATGTATAGAAGCACTTTGCAGGTTTTAGCATCACAATATGCTTAAAAACACCAAAAGGAAAAGGACACATGATGCGGATTAATCAGAATAATCACTTTATTATTGTACATTACTTTAATGCTGCAGCTCGTAAAGATGGATGTTTTCTTTAAATAACTGATTAATATAATGTAAAGTAAAAATGTAGGCCTACAATAT
>NC_046970.1:24841284-24853784 GCF_009769545.1 Cyclopterus lumpus | reverse complement strand
CACACACACACGCACAACACACACACACACACACGCACACACACACACACACACACACGCACACACACACACACACACACACACACACACACGCACACACACACGACACACACACGCACCACACACACACACACACACACACACACGCACACACACACACACAAACTCGTAAAATTCAATTGTGCATATAATTGCTCGCTGACATATTTCTGTGTAAGTGATTAATAATCCTTGAAGTCACATGATCTATAAATCTGGAGTGTAATCTCCGTGGACGCGTGAGGATGTCGTCTTAGGGACTAGTTGAATGTTGAAGGGACTAGTCAGGAGTGTGATGGACTAGTTGAATGTTGAAGGGACTAGTCAGATGTGTGATGGACTAGTTGAATGTTGAAGGGACTAGTCAGTGTTGATGGACTAGTTGAATGTTGAAGGGACTAGTCAGATGTGTGATGGACTAGTTGAATGTTGAAGGACTAGTCAGATGTGTGATGGACTAGTTGAATGTTGAAGGGACTAGTCAGATGTGTGATGGACTAGTTGAATGTTGAAGGGACTAGTCAGGTGTGTGATGGACTAGTTGAATGTTGAAGGGACTAGTCAGGTGTGTGATGGACTAGTTGAATGTTGAAGGGACTAGTCAGATGTGTGATGGACTAGTTGAATGTTGAAGGGACTAGTCAGATGTGTGATGGACTAGTTGAATGTTGAAGGGACTAGTCAGATGTGTGATGGACTAGTTGAATGTTGAAGGGACTAGTCAGATGTGTGATGGACTAGTTGAATGTTGAAGGGACTAGTCAGATGTGTGATGGACTAGTTGAATGTTGAAGGGACTAGTCAGATGTGTGATGGACTAGTTGAATGTTGAAGGGACTAGTCAGGTGTGTGATGGACTAGTTGAATGTTGAAGGGACTAGTCAGGTGTGTGATGGACTAGTTGAATGTTGAAGGGACTAGTCAGGAGTGTGATGGACTAGTTGAATGTTGAAGGGACTAGTCAGGTGTGTGATGGACTAGTTGAATGTTGAAGGGACTAGTCAGGAGTGTGATGGACTAGTTGAATGTTGAAGGGACTAGTCAGATGTGTGATGGACTAGTTGAATGTTGAAGGGACTAGTCAGATGTGTGATGGACTAGTTAAATGTTGAAGGGACTAGTCAGGAGTGTGATGGACTAGTTGAATGTTGAAGGGACTAGTCAGGAGTGTGATGGACTAGTTGAATGTTGAAGGGACTAGTCAGGAGTGTGATGGACTAGTTAAATAAGAGACTAGTCAGATGTGTGATGGACTAGTTAAATAAGGGACTAGTCAGGTGTGTGATGGACTAGTTAAATAAGGGACTAGTCAGGTGTGTGATGGACTAGTTAAATAAGAGACTAGTCAGGTGTGTGATGGACTAGTTAAATAAGAGACTAGTCAGATGTGTGATGGACTAGTTAAATAAGGGACTAGTTAGGTGTGATGGACTAGTTAAATAAGGGACTAGTCAGGTGTGATGGACTAGTTATATAAGGGACTAGTCAGGTGTGTGATGGACTAGTTATATAAGGGACTAGTCAGGTGTGTGATGGACTAGTTAAATAAGAGACTAGTCAGGTGTATAATGGACTAATTAATAAGACTAGTCAGGAGTGTGATGACTAGTTAATAAGGGACTAGTCAGGTGTGTGATGGACTAATTAAATAAGAGACTAGTTAGGAGTGTGATGGACTAGTTAAATAAGGGACTAGTCAGGTGTGTGATGGACTAGTTATATAAGGGACTAGTCAGGTGTGTGATGGACTAGTTATATAAGAGACTAGTCAGGTGTATATGGACTATTAAATAAGAGACTAGTCAGGTGTGTGATGGACTAGTTATAAAGGGACTAGTCAGGTGTGTGATGGACTAGTTAAATAAGGGACTAGTTAGGTGTGTGATGGACTAGTTATATAAGGGACTAGTTAGGAGTGTGATGGACTAGTTAAATAAGGGACTAGTCAGGTGTGTGATGGACTAGTTATATAAGAGACTAGT
Organism: Cyclopterus lumpus; assembly: GCF_009769545.1. NCBI lineage: Eukaryota > Metazoa > Chordata > Actinopteri > Perciformes > Cyclopteridae > Cyclopterus > Cyclopterus lumpus. The sequence continues at coordinate 24,851,763 of NC_046970.1, read as the reverse complement.
CAGATGTGTAAAAGGATACACAAGGATTTTATCTTTTTTTCCTCTCTCCCTCTCTCTCTCTCTCACACACCTACACACCTACACACACACACACACACACACACACACACACACACACACACACACACACACACACTCACACTCTCTCTCTCTTTCTTTGAATACCAGAGGAGCTGACTGTGTCATTTACTCCTCCGCTGAAATACTTTCCCATGCCGAGACAATGAAAGAGGGCAGGACTCCGTTCAGGAGGTATCACTCTGTCGGTAAAACACACGCACGCACACTGAGGTCAACCGACACGAGCGCCATGAAGTCACAATACTCCTCTTTCATTGCAACGCATAAAAAAAGAGAGAAATCCACCAAATGAAAGAGTGACACAGGAGTGTGTGTGTGTGTGTGTATGTGGGGGGGTGATGCTGTTGCAGCAGCTGGTTAAGAGATGTACAGATAAGAGTGTTTTTAATCAAAAGAGTGTAACGCAGCAACAAGTCCTGTGAAGGAAACACCGATTCTAACGCCATTAGTCATCAACTCGGCTTCGACAGGATTTCTCAGAAGCCGAGATAATTTGATCCGGTGATGAACGATCGGACGTCTCGTTTCTGCAGGAAGATATCATCATTACCGGGGTGCATTAGTGCTGCAAGGCTGCCAGGTTAAAGGGAAATAACGTGCATTTAAAGTTTAACAAAGATCACAACGACACGACATCTAGATTTAAAGAAAGTATCGAGACGATGTTTGAATACACAGCACTTTATTACGGCTTTCTGCACACAAAAAGAGGTGCTGAGAGATTTGAATAATGTTATATAATCCATATATATCCATATATATATGTATATATATAAATATATATATATATATTTATATATATATATAAATTATTATTTATTATTATTATTATTTTAAATAAATAAATAAATATATTTTATACTTTGATATATTTTATACTTTATTATTTTTATTATTAAATATATATATATACATTTATATATATATAAATATATATATTTATATATAAATATCTACAGTTATTAAGTATGACACATGTTGCCTCATGCAATACTTTCTTAATACCCATACAGCTTATATATATATAAATTATTATTTATTATTATTATATATATACATTTATATATATATATATAAATATATATATATTTATATATAAATATCTACAGTTATTAAGTATGACACATGTTGCCTCATGCATTACTTTCTCAATACCTATACAGCTCACTGATTAATAATTGGTCACTTTATGACCGGTATCATCACTGTAATGACACAACACGTAACATTTGAAGGTAATTTACGTCGATAAAGTTTAGAATTTCGATCCAACTTAATTTCGACCTTAACTTAAAATTCCTGTCAACTAAACGTCTCGTTGCAGGTAACTTGAAAGTAAAGTAAATATTTGAAATACACGGACAACGGATTTGAAATGAGTAAAATCATATTAAAAAAACGTCTCGAAAAACATCTCGATCTTCTCCGGCCTCAGCTTCTATCCAAATGCAATGCATGATGGGAAATATTGTCTCATTAAATAACACGGTCAGTGTCGCTCCTCCGTGTCCGGTGAGCGGCCAGTCGTTGTAGGATTTAGTGACACCTAGTGGTGAGGTTGCAGACTGCGTCTAACTTTGGCCGTTCTGGGCTTTCGTAGAGGAAAAAATGGCGGACTCCCGACTCACATGCGGCTATAAACTGCTAACAACAACACAACGCTTCTTATTTGGTGATTATACACCATTAGAAACATAGTTATGAATATTATACTCCATTCACTCTAATAAATTAGCCCAAATCCGACACACCCATCCTGTTAGAAGACTTGTGAGAGTCTAACTGATGGTTAATAAAATATGACACAATGTTGGTAATGTTGTCTTTATTTACTCTCCATTTTATTGCTGCTTTTCAGATCAATATCCCAAAACTACAACATTGTATAGACAAGGTCAAGGAATTAAAATAAATAAACACCCAAACTGATGAATATTCAAATGAAACTCCTTTTTTTTTTCCTCCTCTTTTATGTAACTTTCAAAACCATTTTTGTTATTGAAATGAACTAAAATGCCACAATGTAAAATCTACAATTCAAACTAAATTGGACACCATCGTGCTGTCAATCAAATGCTTTAAACTCCAGCTGCTAAACGTTTGAGTAGCCTGACGTGCGCCTGAGAAGCTGAGCTGACATTTTTATTGTATTGTTCTGGATTGATTTGACATCCTCAGCAGCAGCAACAGGAAGTGGGCGTGTTATTGATCTGAGCCGATGAAATTAATAAACAAAGAAAAGCCAACGGATCATAAAACAAACACAAAGGTGATGTCATTTTAAAAAATAATTTCATGCAAATACACAAACGTAAGAATTTATGATTTCTTAACTCTTCACCGACACACACACACTCACACACACTCACACACACTCACTCACACACACTCACACACATTCGTGCCCTCACAAGATGGGTAAAACACGCCCACACACACTTACACACAACCCTGATCCGTGTGTATTGGAGGTGAAAACGAGCCAAAACAAATACGCCCACAGGCCGATTCCCATGGGGCGTCTTCGCTTGAGGGCGAGTGTGTGTGTGCGTGTGTGAGTGTGAGTGTGTGTGTGTGTGCGTGTGTGTGTGCGTGTGTGTGTGTGTTGCCTCAGTGAAAGTGTTTTAAGGAACAGAAACTTATGAACGTAGAGGAAACAAAATAGTGAACCGACGAGGAGCATTTCATTAAAGCCTTTTTAAATGTTGTAACTTATAGATTAATATTAAATATTTTTCTGATGCTTTCAGAGATAATTAATACGGCCCCTTAATTTGAATAACGACTCGGTTGCCGAGTCCTTTGGCTGCTGTTGACCCCTGTGACCCCTGTGACCTCTGCATCTGGATTTTCCACAGGAGTCGGTGGGGACCAAAAAGGAGCTAAAAGGACCAAAAGGAGCTAAAAGGAGCTAAAAGGAGCTAAAAGGACCAAAAAGGAGCTAAAAGGAGCTAAAAGGAGCTAAAAGGAGGGTAAATAATGCACCGCTGCTGCTACGTAACTGATGTGTTTGTAAAAGAGAAACCGGTTCGGACCAATAATTCTTCCCTCATATCCAGAACCTCATAAAATGGTTAATTAATAATAATAATAATAATATAATACGGAAAGAGTTTCTCCCAATTGTTCCCGCTACACGTCGTCAATTTCCACTCGTTGGGCGCAGACGGGCTTTTCAAAATAAACTTCTGTCTCCGGATGAAACTTAGGCAATTTTAGGAAAATATCATTGTTTGGGTTCCAATAAATACTAAAGTACGCAAGTTTCGTGGCGAATAAATCAACGTTTATAACGTAAATAATCAATTCTAATGAAATAAAATGGTAATATAACTAGTAATACATTCTTCCCGTAGCTCCTCCCGTCCCAGTCCACTTACAGCACCAGTACATTCATGCTCAGCATGACCTCAGACGGTAAATATACTGACAGGCGGATAATAACCTACCTGTGTGAACAGTGGGAGCGCCTTCACTGCCAAAGACCGATGGCCGTAGACACACGGCTTGAATAAATACTTGACTTAATCTTTATTTGCTCTTCTGAGGTCTGCTGACAAAGCGCTCTCTCTTCTCGTGCCGCTCCCTGATTTACGTTACGTATGAACTGTAAAGACTAATACGTGTGTTTTGTGCCCTAAACAGAGCATCAGTATAGGAAACCCCCCACAGTACCACCTGAGTCTGAGTGTGAAGCCAATGCTGAAGGGTTGAAGCTGCATTCTCTCTCCTGACCACCAGGGGGCGACTCCTCTGGTTGTATAGAAGTCTATGCTTCATGTGTTAAAGCTGCATTCTCTCTCCTGACCACCAGGGGGCGACTCCTCTGGTTGTATAGAAGTCTATGCTTCATGTGTTAAAGCTGCATTCTCTCTCCTGACCACCAGGGGGCGACTCCTCTGGTTGTATAGAAGTCTATGCTTCATGTGTTAAAGCTGCATTCTCTCTCCTGACCACCAGGGGGCGTCCTCTGGTTGTATAGAAGTCTATGCTTCATGTGTTAAAGCTGCATTCTCTCTCCTGACCACAGGGGTCTCCTCTGGTTGTATAGAAGTCTATGCTTCATGTGTTAAAGCTGCATTCTCTCTCCTGACCACCAGGGGGACTCCTCTGGTTGTATAGAAGTCTATGCTTCATGTGTTAAAGCTGCATTCTCTCTACTGACCACAAGGGGGTGTCTCCTCTGGTTGTATAGAAGTCTATGCTTCATGTGTTAAAGCTGCATTCTCTCTACTGACCACCAGGGGCGACTCCTCTGGTTGTATAGAAGTCCATGCTTCATGTGTTAAAGCTGCATTCTCTCTACTGACCACAGGGGGCTCCTCTGGTTGTATAGAAGTCTATGCTTCATGTGTTAAAGCTGCAAACTCTCTCTGTCCACAAGGGGGCGACTCCTCTGGTTGTATAGAAGTCTATGCTTCATGTGTTAAAGCTGCATTCTCTCTCCTGACCACAAGGGGGCTCCTCTGGTTGTATAGAAGTCTATGCTTCATGTGTTAAAGCTGCATCTCTCTCCTGACCACAGGGGGTGTCTCCTCTGGTTGTATAGAAGTCTATGCTTCATGTGTTAAAGCTGCATTCTCTCTACTGTCCACCAGGGGGCGACTCCTCTGGTTGTATAGAAGTCTATGCTTCATGTGTTAAAGCTGCATTCTCTCTCCTGACCACCAGGGGGTGTCTCCTCTGGTTGTATAGAAGTCTATGCTTCATGTGTTAAAGCTGCATTCTCTCTACTGTCCACCAGGGGGCGACTCCTCTGGTTGTATAGAAGTCTATGCTTCATGTGACATCAGCTCGTTAGCATTTAGCTTGCCGAACTTGTGACTCACGACATGACTGTTGACTCTTATTCTCTTTGTTAGATGTGAGAACAACAACAACACCAGCGCTGTCACATGATATGATCCATCTGGCATTAGAACATATAATAATTAAAGGATAAATCTCAAGTGTCACTTCCTCTGCACGCACGAGAGAGGAAACAGACAAAGAAAAAAAACACACAAACAAACTCGATAAACAAAACCAAAGACCTGAACGATGAAGACATAGATTTAAAAGACAGCTGCTGCATGAATACTGTTCTGATGAGAGCGACCGATACGTCCTTTTGTTTCCTTTTTTCCTACAACGTCGACTTCCTCTCTGACAGGAAGCTCCCCCTGCAGCCACGTCGTCGTCGACAACAACAACAACAAACCATCACAGAGCACAGCTGGGAAGATTCAGCTGATGCGAGAGAGAAAAAAAAAGGAAGGAACGCAGCGCTTTGAGGCTCACGGCGCCCAAACACATATTCATATTTCACGCTGCAGCATGCTGTGGTCCTGAGGCGAGGAAAGGAGGCGAGGAAAGGAGGCGAGGAAAGGAGTTCTTTAAAGGCCGTGAAACAAACGGTCACATGATCTCCATCTTTTCGTTTTCCACCTTCGGTTGTCATGAAATTGTTTAAAGGAACACTGAGCATGTTTAGATTATGACCTGTTGTTTACACGTTTACATGTTTACAACAGGCCCATCATCATCATCATCATCATCATCATCATCTTCATCAGAGATGAAGACCTCCAGCTTAGACTGCAGCTCCAATCATTGCTTTCCCAGAGGTGTTGCATTACTGCAGGGGGGGGGGGGACATTAGGGTCAGGACCCCCCCCCCGCACACACACACACACACCACACACACACACACACACACACACCACACACACACACACACACACACACACACACACACACAGCACCCTTCACACAGGCTTGATTTAATGAGCAGTCCCATGAGAGGGGAAGATATTTCAAATCTGATAACCACGTTCAAAGAGTTGTCATAAGAGATAAGAAAAAAAAAGAGAGAGAAGAAAAAAAAAAAAAAAAGAGAAAAAAGAAGAAAGAAAGAGGGGGGGGAGAAAGAAAGAGAGAGAAGAGAGGAAAGAAAGAAAGAAAGAAGAGAGGAAAGAAAGAAGAGAGGAAGAAAGAAAGAAAGAAAGAAAGAGGAAGTGGGTTTTCAGATCAGTTCTTGATCGTTGAGCTCAACAACAGGAAATCTACAAAATAACAAAAAGTGAAACATTATAATTTTCAACCACACACACTTCTTCTTCTTCTTCTTCTTCTTCTTCTTCTTCTTCTTCTTCTTCTTCTTCTTCTTCTTCTTCTTCTTCTCCTTCTTCTTCTGATGATGAGTTTTTTAAAGCCAAAGAAAACAGAGAACGTAGCGTCTGTAGCCTCAGAGACAATAGATAGAGGCCCTGGTCATCGTGTGTGTGTGTGTGTGTGTGTGTGTGTGTGTTGTCTTAGTTGCTTAATGGCCCCGCCCCCTTCCCTCGACACACACATGCACACCCCATTACCCCCCCCCCCCATACAGTACCACTGTGTGGAAAAACAGCAGTCTAAAAAACAGAGAGGGCGATCGAAGCCACGGAGGGAAAGAGAGAGAGAGAGAGAGAGAGGAGAGAGAGAGAGAGAGAGAGAGGAGAGAGAGAGAGGAGAGAGGGGGAGAGAGAGAGAGAGGGAGAGAGAGGGAGAGAGGGAGGTGCTGTGTACACACTCGTCCTGCAGATGAATGAGACTTCCCCCGTCGTGTTGATCCAGTGTTTGGTCTGACGGAGACAGAGAGGATGAATGGATGAGTGTGAGAAAAAAGAGAGAGAGAGAGAGATAATGAATGAGGTGGAGAAAGCAGTGGGAGGGGCCACGAAACCAGTCCAACCAGTGGAGGTTTTTTTTTCAGTGTTTTAAAAGAGTCCAGATTTGTTGTTTCTGTACTTTTTACTCTCGACGGCGTCAATGCTCACGAGGCCGACACACGGAGGTCAAAAGGTCAACGCAGAGTTAAAGTCTCCCAGTGTCTTTGTGTGGGAGTCAATGGAAAGCACTGGATCTATACTGGTGGAGATCAATCCTCTGTTTTCTGTCTCTTTCTTTTTTAGGGGTTTTATTTAAATTCAGTGCTGACGACCAAACCTTTAAAGTTTTTTCAAAATGCTTCAGTCACTAATACAATCAGTTATTTCTTATATTATTTAATGTTATTAACTAATATGGTTTATTTCTTATATTATTTAATGTTATTAACTAATATGGTTTATTTCTTATGTTATTTTACATTATTATCTTGTATGGTTTATTTCTTATATTATTTAATGTTATTAACTAATATGGTTTATTTCTTATATTATTTTACATTATTATCTTATATGGTTTATTTTGTATATTATTTTAGGTTATTATCTTATATGGTGTATTTCTTATATTATTTTACATTATTATCTCATATGGTTTATTTCTTATGTTATTTTACATTATTATCTTATATGGTTTATTTCTTATATTATTTAATGTTATTAACTAATATGGTTTATTTATTATATTATTTTACGTGATTATCGTATATGGTTTATTTCTTATGTTATTTTACATTATTATCTTATATGGTTTATTTATCCATCCATCCATTTTCAATACCGCTTATCCTCATTAGGGTCGCGGGGGCGCTGGAGCCCAGCTATATTATTTAATGTTATTAACTAATATGGTTTATTTCTTATGTTATTTTACGTGATTATCTTGTATGGTTTATTTATTATATTATTTTACATTATTATCTTATATGGTTTATTTTTTATATTATTTTAGGTTATTATCTTATATGGTTTATTTCTAATATTATTTTACATTATTTGCTTGAATGATTTATTTCTTATATTATTTTACGTGATTAGCTCATTTGGTTTATTTATTATATTGTTTCTATAAAGTATTACGTAATCTGTGGATTTCCCAAAAATGCCCACATAATAATATTGAGTTTTAAACGTATATTTAGATTAACTCTCTTTTCTTAAACTTTTTCTTTCTCTCACTCCTTCATTTCCTCTTGTCTTCCTCTCTGTCTCACTCTTCTTTTATTCTCTCCTTAATCTCTTCATGTCTGGATGCCTTTGTTTTGAAAGGGCATTGCCTCCTCGATGACCCCCGGTGACCCCCGGTGACCTCCGGTGAGACGGGGGTCACGACCTGCTGAGTGTGTGTTTGTGTTTTGGGGGTTGATGCAGAGGTCACGAGGTCGAGCGGCGCTAACGAGTAAAAAAACGACAACACAGCATATTAAAAAAAAATAGTTTTTAACATACAAACACGGTAATAAAGGGACTGATGTCTTTTAAAGTTAAATTTGTATTCACCGTAATACCACCCGTCTGTTTGTGGACTGGCAGACTTCTATACAACCAGAGCAGTCGCCCCCTGGTGGTCAGGAGAGAGAATGCAGCTTTAACACATGAAGCATAGACTTCTATACAACCAGAGCAGTCGCCCCCTGGTGGTCAGGAGAGAGAATGCAGCTTTAACACATGAAGCATAGACTTCTATACAACCAGAGCAGTCGCCCCCTGGTGGTCAGGAGAGAGAATGCAGCTTTAACACGTGAAGCATAGACTTCTATACAACCAGAGGAGTCGCCCCCTGGTGGTCAGGAGAGAGATGCAGCTTTAACACGTGAAGCATAGACTTCTATACAACCAGAGCAGTCGCCCCCTGGTGGTCAGGAGAGAGAATGCAGCTTTAACACGTGAAGCATAGACTTCTATACAACCAGAGGAGTCGCCCCCTGGTGGTCAGGAGAGAGAATGCAGCTTTAACACGTGAAGCATAGACTTCTATACAACCAGAGCAGTCGCCCCCTGGTGGTCAGGAGAGAGAATGCAGCTTTAACACATGAAGCATAGACTTCTATACAACCAGAGGAGTCGCCCCCTGGTGGTCAGGAGAGAGAATGCAGCTTTAACACATGAAGCATAGACTTCTATACAACCAGAGGAGTCGCCCCCTGGTGGTCAGTAGAGAGATGCAGCTTTAACACATGAAGCATAGACTTCTATACAACCAGAGGAGTCGCCCCCTGGTGGTCAGTAGAGAGAATGCAGCTTTAACACATGAAGCATAGACTTCTATACAACCAGAGCAGTCGCCCCCTGGTGGTCAGGAGAGAGAATGCAGCTTTAACACATGAAGCATAGACTTCTATACAACCAGAGCAGTCGCCCCCTGGTGGTCAGGAGAGAGAATGCAGCTTTAACACATGAAGCATAGACTTCTATACAACCAGAGGAGTCGCCCCCTGGTGGTCAGGAGAGAGAATGCAGCTTTAACACATGAAGCATAGACTTCTATACAACCAGAGGAGTCGCCCCCTGGTGGTCAGGAGAGAGAATGCAGCTTTAACACATGAAGCATAGACTTCTATACAACCAGAGGAGTCGCCCCCTGGTGGTCAGTAGTACACTTTTCCTTTATCCTTTGAAGAAGTCTTTTTCCTTTCCCTTCCTGTCCCTCCTTCTTTACTCCTTTTCTCCTTTCCATCCCGTTTTCTCTCCTCTTTCACGGGTCTCACAGCCTACTTCCTTTCCTTTTTCCCCCCTTTCCCACTTTAATTTCCATCACTATTTCTTGTTCTATTTCTTTCTTTCATCCGACATCATTTATTATATTTGTGTCCGTCTCTCCTCCACTTCCTTTTCTCTCCTCTTCTTCCTCATCTCCTAGAATCCTTCTCACATCCTTTCTCCTCTCTTTAATCCTATTCTACTTTTTCTTTTTACATTCTTTTCCCCCCGTCTCTATTCTTTCTCCTTGTACCCTCTCACCTTATCTCCTTTCCTTTCTCCTTTCCTTCACTTGTCTCCTGCTTTGAATCGTCTCATTTTCATGTGACACTTATTTATTCATTTATTTTTCATTCAACCTTTATTTAACCGGGATAATCCCTTTGAGAGTCCACAATACACAGATGACAGAAGGGCGAAAGAATATCAGATTACTTTTCTCATGTTTTATTATTTTAATTTTTAATTTCCGTCTGTTGGTCACCGTGTTTGACCTCCACTTGACCTCAGGGCTTACTGGCACCTTCCTCGTATTGTGATCTACCTTGCCAATATCCGATGACTCAGTCTGATGTGAGCCTGTCGGTCCTCGGGTGAATGAATAAAACCAAACACTGTGTGTGTGTGTGTGTGTGTGTGTGTGTGTGTGTGTGTGTGTGTGTGTGTGTGTGTGTGTGTGTGTGGTGTGTGTGAGTGTGTGAGGGGGGGGATCCGGTTCACCATCCTTCCCGTAAGTAAATCTTATATATTTCATCGTCATCACTGGCAGGAGGAAGAACTCCGTTAGTCACTAAGATATTAAATTACGCGGCGGCTCGGACTTCGTCCAATTCAAACGGCGCCCCGGCCAATCACAGCGCCCCCCCCCCCCCTGCGCCGCCCACGGAATTCCTCACAGCCAATGAGGAGCGAGCGTCGGGTGACAGCCGCCGTATTCCATTCATTCCTGAGCACTGAGCGTTCAAATGGGTGGTTTGGTGTTTCCTATTATTTTTTCTCTCTCACTCTCTCT
>NC_046970.1:24818784-24836284 GCF_009769545.1 Cyclopterus lumpus | reverse complement strand
GAGTACGTCAGAGTACGTCAGAGTACGTCAGAGTACATCAAGAGTACATCAGAGTACGTCAGAGTACGTCAGAGTACATCAAGAGTACATCAGAGTACGTCAGAGTACGTCAGAGTACATCAAGAGTACATCAGAGTACGTCAGAGTACGTCAGAGTACGTCAAAGTACGTCAGAATACAGAGTACATCAGAGTACATCAAAACATCTCTTCTCTGTCTCATCCGTCACTCTGGGGAGGTCGCAGGTCCTCTGCAACCTTTGACCTTTGACCTTTGACCTTGCCAACCACCGGCTGTGTTTTGTCGACTGAATCTCGTTGTTCTCCGAAGCCGACAGACGCAACTTAAAAAAAAAAAAAGAAGCATTTCCAGTAGCAGCCTGTTGAGCAACAGTTCACTGAGTTCAGTGTATGTACATTGCACATGTGTGTGTGTGTGTGTGTGTGCGTGTGTGTGTGTGTGTGTGTGTGTGCGTGTGCGTGTGTCTGGCTGTGAGCCCATTCAAACAGAAACCACAAGTGTGAGGATTTGGCACAGCAGATGTAAAGCTTGGTGTGTGTGTGTGTGTGTGTGTGTGTGTGTGTGTGTGTGTGTGTGTGTGTGTGCGTCGCTCGCTGCAGGTTTCAGAATGACTCCAGAAAACACGCTTTCCTTCAGCTCTCGTGAATAAAATAAACCGGCTGAATAAAGAAACAATGTATCTGTACGAGACTGGAAATGATGTGTGAACGTTGGGCATTGAGCGTCAATGTTACATTGCGGTAAGAGTGATGCATTATGGGAGGTTTATGTCCCCGTAGTGATGCTGGTTTTGTATTGTGAGACATTGAGAGAACTAAATCAGATGATTAAAACACTCTGAGACAAGACGTGGTCGTCTTCGTCGTCGTGGCGACGTCACCCCCAACGTCGGTGAGTCGACTCCACATTGCGGTAAGAGTGATGCATTATGGGAGGTTTTTGTCCCCGTAGTGATGCTGGTTCTGTATTGTGAGACATTGTCTAAACCATGCTAACTGACCACAGACTGGAGGTATCTTTATGATCACATGACTTCTTCGTGCCTGGAGCGAGCGGCTCCTGATCTGACTCCAGATCAGTTTCATTTGGGGGCAAAAAAAGAAAAGAAAAGGGGGAAAAAATCATGTAAATCAGATTGTTTTTTACGGCCGAGAGACGAGCCAATCACTAGTATTGATCGTATTGATCGTATTGATCGTATTGATGGTATCGACGGGTCGGCTTCGGGGGGGTTTGTGACGAGCTGTCAGGCAGCAAAGGTCCCGAGGCTCGAATCAGAGGAACTCCTCAAACCATTGGAAACCATGTGGGAGGAGAAGAAAGCTCTCTCTCTCTCTCTCTCTCTCTCTCTCTCTCTCCGTGGTATCTGTGAAACCTGAATTTGGAGAGCGAGTCTCGTCCTGCCGAGGCCCCCCGGGACGCAGCGGGAGCCAAAGAGCTCCAGTTTCTAATATCTTATTTTGAACCGGTGAGACCAAAGTCTTTTTACTCGAAACGTAATTTAAAGGTCAATTAGTCTAATTGGATGAATGAATGAGCGCGTGGAGAGAAAAGGAGTGTGTGGGCGTGTGCTCTGGAGGAGTTGACGTGGGAAACTTTTGTTTTTTTTAAACCCAAAAAAGAAGTCGCCGCAGGCCTGAAGTCAGCTGAGAGGACGAGTCAACGCACGGGGCGCTTTGTAGCCGGGAGGATCAACATCGAGGGGCTCACACACACACACACACACACACACACACACACACACACACGCACACACACACGCACACGCACACACACACACACACACACACACATACACACGCACCCACACACACACACACACACAAACACACACACCCACCCACACACGCACACACACACACACACTTTAACCACATTCCCTGGAAAGTTATTAGAGGCGTCGGGCCTAAGTGGTTTCGGGCTCATGTGTGTGTGTGTGTGTGTGTGTGTGTGTGTGTATTCTTAGAAGGTGTGTGTGACGGGACACTGCGTGGCTGTCTGACCGGCCGGGAGTCGGGTTTCTTGTTAATTTATTATTATTCAATTTTTTGGTATATAATACTGTGCTTTGTAATGTAATATTACTTTACTTTATCTATCTTATTTTACTTGGTAACGTTTTTTAATCTTGTACATTGTTTAGCTGCTACTGGCTGGCCGTTAGCCCCCCCCCCCCCCCATCCTCCAAGTTAAACCTCCCGTTAGGCCCCCCCCCCCCCTCCATCCTCCAAGTAAAACCTCCCGTTAGCCCCCCCCCCCCTCCATCCTCCAAGTTAAACCTCCCGTTAGGCCCCCCCCCCCCTCCATCCTCCAAGTAAAACCTCCCGTTAGCCCCCCCCCCCCCTCCATCCTCCAAGTTAAACCTCCCGTTAGGCCCCCCCCCCCCCCTCCATCCTCCAAGTTAAACCTCCCGTTAGCCCCCCCCCCCCTCCATCCTCCAAGTTAAACCTCCCGTTAGGCCCCCCCCCCCCCTCCATCCTCCAAGTTAAACCTCCCGTTAGCCCCCCCCCCTCCATCCTCCAAGTAAAACCTCCCGTTAGCCCCCCCCCTCCATCCTCCAAGTTAAACCTCCCGTTAGCCCCCCCCCCCTCCATCCTCCAAGTTAAACCTCCCGTTAGCCCCCCCCCCTCCATCCTCCAAGTTAAACCTCCCGTTAGCCCCCCCCCCTCCATCCTCCAAGTTAAACCTCCCGTTAGCCCCCCCTCCTCCATCCTCCAAGTTAAACCTCCCGTTAGCCCCCCCCTCCTCCATCCTCCAAGTTAAACCTCCCGTTAGCCCCCCCCCTCCATCTTCCAAGTTAAACCTCCCGTTAGCCCCCCCCCCCCCCCCTCCCCCCTCCAAGTTAAACCCAAAGTTAGGCCTGTCAGTCACAGCTCAGTTGAAGGTGTTTTCTGAACAAACGTCAGCGATCAAAGTAAAAAAGCGGTGACATCGTCCACTCGCTGTGACCCTTTGACCTCCAGATGTTTGTTTTTTCCGCTACTCGTACGTTCCAGTTTCCCGTTAATTGCCGATAACGACGGCCTGTAAATCTCTCACCATCTTGACAGGAACATTTGAATAATATTTGCATCCCTGAAATACCTCCCCTGGGGGCGTGACCCTCTGAGGTTTAGGAGGAGCGACCCTGAGAGTTTCTACCACAACTTCTACGTGTTAAATGTTTTGTTTTTAAAGGTTCACCTTTGATACATTGTAGTAAATTATAGATTTAAAGTTGCTTTGTTGAACGCTCCTTTCACGTTGTCATTGGATACATTGTCGTACATTGTAGCTTTAACATTGCTTTACCGGCTAACGGTCATCCCAGTAACCGTTACCAGGTTTGTCGGGTTGTTGTCGGGACACTTTTTTAAATGTTTTTTTTTTTAAAGCTCTCACTCTGTAAACCTCCATGAACGTTTAATCGAGACCTTTCTGTAAACTCGGTCACGTCTCGACACGTCCGGCAAGACGTTCGCCAAACTTTCCTCGCCGTTGCTCAAGAACGGTTTGGTATTCAAATGGCCGTCTGACGCAGGATCAATATTTGAATGGTATTTGCATGTGGGTGGAAGTCGACCGCGGGGCGACCCAAGCGGGTGGGGGGGGGGGGGGGGGGGGGGCGGTGAATCTGAGCTGTGAGGCAACAGAGACATGAGAGAACATTCCTGTCGGGGGACGCTTATCTATGGCCCCGCCTCCGTGTTGACAGGAGGCCTCTGTTCACTTAAACCAGTTCACAATCACTTCAGGAATCACTGTCATCGCCGGCGCTCTCAACCACGAGGAAAACCCTCGATGGTGGATGTTTAACAAGAGGGCTTAGATGGAAGACCAGTTCTTCTTTTGGGGGCGTGTCCACTTTGTCTCAACCTGTCTCGTGGTGTCCAAAGATTTTCCCATCACGATTTCTCAAACCCAAAACTGAATCAAACATGATTCATGCACAAAGGTTTCACTTCAGCCATCCGAGAAAGAAAAGCTCATTTAAAATTCACATTGACGCCCAATAACAAACAATAATGAATAATACACACACACACACACACACACACACACACACAAGGCTTTTCGCCGACGCTGCAATAACATTTGTTTGTTATTTTGTGAACAAATTGCATTAAACTTAAAAACATTGCAATGCAGTAATAACTATTTAGTTTTTAAAGTAATTGACAAACCTGGCAAAGCCTCTCGGGGGGGTGGAGTCAATCATTTCTTTAAATTATTTTAGGACATAAATGTGGCCAATTTGTTCATAGTTCTATGCTTTTTAGTATTTTCTTAATGCAATGACAGAAACATCCATAAACCAAATAGTTGATTGGAAAAGGTTGTCAATGTGACCTTGAACATGTTTTTTCTGTTTGAACAGGTTTTAACATTTTTGATGACATTTGTCAAGTATGTGAAGTATGATTATTATAGCTTTGGACAAGAGAAAGGACTAAAACATGTTTGTTTTTTTGTTCTTTCCAAACGTTTAAACTAAGAATAATTAATCTTCAGTGCAGGTCCGGGCAGCAATGTTCAGCACCCTGCAATCAGCCCTGTATTCAACGGTTGGTTCAGAGTTGAGCAGGAAGGGGTTTTACCTGGAGATCCACCTCACCGGAGGACCTCCTGCTGACTCGGGTTCAGTCTGAAGGGGTTTTACCTGGAGATCCACCTCACCGGAGGACCTCCTGCTGGCTCGGGTTCAGTCTGAAGGGGTTTTACCTGGAGATCCACCTCACCGGAGGACCTCCTGCTGGCTCGGGTTCAGTCTGAAGGGGTTTTACCTGGAGATCCACCTCACCGGAGGACCTCCTGCTGGCTCGGGTTCAGTCTGAAGGGGTTTTACCTGGAGATCCACCTCACCGGAGGACCTCCTGCTGGCTCGGGTTCAGTCTGAAGGGGTTTTACCTGGAGATCCACCTCACCGGAGGACCTCCTGCTGACTCGGGTTCAGTCTGAAGGGGTTTTACCTGGAGATCCACCTCACCGGAGGACCTCCTGCTGGCTCGGGTTCAGTCTGAAGGGGTTTTACCTGGAGATCCACCTCACCGGAGGACCTCCTGCTGGCTCGGGTTCAGTCTGAAGGGGTTTTACCTGGAGATCCACCTCACCGGAGGACCTCCTGCTGGCTCGGGTTCAGTCTGAAGGGGTTTTACCTGGAGATCCACCTCACCGGAGGACCTCCTGCTGGCTCGGGTTCAGTCTGAAGGGGTTTTACCCGCATACGGGTTTACACAAAAAACACAAAAGAAAGCTCGTCCACACAGTGTGAGAACAAGGACACAATGAAATATTTGAATAACCAATATTTATCCAGGGCTGTATTTCTCTACAGGGGTCAATGAAGTTTTAACATGTTTAAGAATTAAAATACAAGAACAAATATTTTAAAAAAGGAACAAAATCTGCATTGTTTAAATTCAAACGATCGACCAACCAATCAATCAGCAGACCCGCTCCCCCGAAGAGGAATCTGATTGGCTCACAGATGACGCGAGACTTTCAGAATAAATGTCAACTCAAGACCAAACGGCCTTTCGATGATTCAACTCAGTCCTCCGACACGCAGACGCACAATGACTCAAACGCACAAAGACCTTCAGCAGCTGCCTTCAGTGAAGAGAAACCGAGGAGAATCGCACGTTAATAATAAGTCATATCTATACACCACCATGAGCACGCTATGCAAAGACGTGTGACGGGAAGGAATATGAATATGAATGAAAATACATGGACATATTTGCTTCCATTTTTAATGTGTTAGATTATGTACCAAAAATGTATTTGACCCAGCAGATGTGTTGGAAATACAATAAAAAGTGCATTTCCTGAGATCCAGATTCTATGAAACCTCTCTCTCTCCCCCTCTCTCTCTCTCTTTCTCAGTAATAATCGCGACCTTGAGTCAAAAGCATTTCACATTTACTTTCTGAATGACCGACAGCTCTCATGCTTGTGAAGATAGCGCTATCAGTGTGGGTTAGACAAAGTGTTTCCGCTGGAGGGGAATGAGTCACCGAATAGCTAACCGGGCTACGCCGGGGAATGTGCCGTCTATATTTGTTAGAGAGCGTCTGATAAAAAGCTAAGGCCACACACACACACACACACACACACACACACACACACACACACACACACAAGCAGCCACTGATTTAGTCTAGACCATACCAATTTGACCTAACATTACCATTAAAGTCCACGTAGCGGGACACCAGTTGTGTGTGCACCGTTGCCTTGGCGACCGTTGTAGCTAGCTAACGACCACATTTAGATGTAGCAGAAGACTACGCGACTAAATGGTTCCCAAACCGGCAAGATACTCGGAATCATCGATCCGCGGTTGGCGCTGTCGGTACTTTACAAGACTACAAGTGAGATCTCCTCGTCTCGGAAACCTTTGTCTTTACGAGAGGGGGCGTTGTTGTGCGTTACTCTGAAACGCACAAACCGACAAAGAGATCCAAAGTGCGTTTGACACGGCGGACGGTGAGAACTCTCGTTGCCCCAGAAGCAGTAAAAAAAGAGTGAGAGGGTAATAAATCAGGTGAGAAGTAGAGTCATATTCTCATATATATACATATATATATGAATATATACAACCTGAAGTCATTTTGCAGTCAGAGGAGTCGCCCCCTGATGGTCAGCGGAGAGAATGCAGGTTTGAAGACGCAGTGAATGGGAATTTAAAGTGGACTTTTTAAAAACACTTACAGTATTTAATTATCTCTTTTATTTCACTCTCATCGCCACATCTTCCTGTATTTAACTTAATCACATTATATGTTCAGCCTGATAATCATTAGCGAGACAACAAAAAAGCTGTTTATTGAACACTTTGGTACACAAAGAAACAAACAAAGAGACGCAGGTTCCACTGCAACACACAGAAACTGTATTTCTTCAGTCATCTTCCTGTAATTTCGTGTCTCGTGTTGAACGTAAATGTATTTTTTATTTTCTCATGAACAGGTATACGTTGTTGTTTGTGGTTTCCTGTGTTCATTCTCTCACCTCCTCCTCCTCCTCCTCCTCCTCCTCCTCCGCCTCCTCCTTTTGTAGATTACTAAAGGGCGGAGGTATTCTTTTCTTTTTTCTTCTTCCAAATATGGTTTGTTTTCTCCTCTGTCGAATTTTGCCGTGGTGGCAGAAACATGTAGATTTTATGTTAATTTATTTTTGGAATACGACTTAATACAAAATACTTTTTACACATTTTGACACACGAACAAATAAAATATTTAGAGCATTAGTATAGCAGCAAAACGACTGTTTCTATAAAGTTGTCGTGTAGCGCCCATCCTCTGGTTAAGGCCGTTGTAATTTTTGCGCTGTTAGCGCGCTCTGCGCTGTTTTTCCCGTTAGCCGGCGGCTGAGTCGTAAACATGAGAGCCGCGTGGAAGCAATCCCTCAACCGTACGCATGCTCTGAATCCGCCTATAAGGGAAATTTTACAACGGTTTTAGTGAACATTAAAAAAAATAAAAGCCTCGATATTAATCAGAAGATTTAGAAATGACAAGTAAACTGAAAGAAAATACTTTTTTTCAGGTCACGTATGGCAACTCCGACTTTCCAACCTTTGTGAACCAAAGTTTAGTGTTTGGACCGTAAATCGGTCCCACAGGTACGCTCAGGGGAAAATGTTACTCTCAAAAAACACAAGAAAAACCCCCATTGAACCCCACTTGAAAAGCATGCAGATGAGGAAGTGGGTGTTTTGCAGAACAGAGTTGTGGCCGTCACATCATGAAAGTCCCCTTTATACCTGATGAACCCGAACACAACACAAAACAGCATCAACATCAGAATAAATTAAAAGCCTGGAAATTATGGCTAATATATCACCGCTGTTCACTGTCAATCGTGTGAGATTTGATTTAAATAACATTGAGATGGTCAATATGCTCGATGCCAACACTTATTTCATTCTCGTAGTTCATCTTTTGAGTCCTACGATCTTCCAGCGGGTTGACGTTGATTCACGCATGAATCAATAAATTTGCTGACAAAAATAATTAAATGTTTTAAGAGTAATAATGAAACATTTTTAATTACTTTTAACATTTTTGCTTCAGGGGGATCCAGTGGAGGCCTCTCAGGTCGATCTCAAGGCTCTGAAGATGAGCATCAGACGCTGTGTTCCAAGATGGCCGCCTCTTCCTTCAAGTCACATTGGACCCAACTTCAAGTGCTATGTTATGATCCGGCACCGCTGTGGTTAAGCTTTGGTTAAGCTTTGGTTAGGGTTTGGTTAAGCTGTGGTTAAGCTTTGGTTAAGCTTTGGTTAGGGTTTGGTTAAGCTTGGGTTAAGGTTTGGTTAATGTTTGGTTAAGCTTTGGTTAAGGTTTGGTTAAGGTTTGGTTAAGGTTTGGTTAGGGTTTGGTTAAGCTTTGGTTAAGGTTTGGTTAAGGTTTGGTTAAGGTTTGGTTAAGGTTTGGTTAAGCTGTGGTTAAGCTTTGGTTAAGCTTTGGTTAAGGGTTGGTTAATGTTTGGTTAAGCTTTGGTTAAGGTTTGGTTAAGGTTTGGTTAAGCTTTGGTTAAGGTTTGGTTAAGCTTTGGTTAAGGGTTGGTTAATGTTTGGTTAAGCTTTGGTTAAGGTTTGGTTAAGGTTTGGTTAAGCTTTGGTTAAGGTTTGGTTAAGCTTTGGTTTGGTTTTGGTTAAGCTTGGGTTAAGGTTTGGTTAAGCTTTGGTTAAGCTTTGGTTAGGGTTTGGTTAAGCTGTGGTTAAGCTTTGGTTAAGCTTTGGTTAGGGTTTGGTTAAGCTTGGGTTAAGGTTTGGTTAAGCTTTGGTTAAGCTTTGGTTAGGGTTTGGTTAAGCTTGGGTTAAGGTTTGGTTAAGCTTTGGTTAAGGTTTGGTTAAGGTTTGGTTAAGCTTTGGTTAAGGTTTGGTTAGGATTTGGTTAAGCTTTGGTTAAGGTTTGGTTAAGGTTTGGTTAAGCTTTGGTTAAGGTTTGGTTAAGGTTTGGTTAAGCTTTGGTTAAGGTTTGGTTAGGGTTTGGTTAAGGTTTGGTTAAGCTTTGGTTAAGGTTTGGTTAGGGTTTGGTTAAGGTTTGGTTAGGGTTTGGTTAAGCTTTGGTTAGGGTTTGGTTAAGCTTTGGTTAGGGTTTGGTTAAGCTTTGGTTAAGGTTTGGTTAAGCTTTGGTTAGGGTTTGGTTAAGCTTTGGTTAAGCTTTGGTTAGGGTTTGGTTAAGGTTTGGTTAAGCTTTGGTTAAGCTTTGGTTAAGGTTTGGTTAAGGTTTGGTTAAGCTTTGGTTAAGCTTTGGTTAGGGTTTGGTTAAGCTTTGGTTAAGGTTTGGTTAAGCTTTGGTTAAGCTTTGGTTAAGGTTTGGTTAAGCTTTGGTTAAGCTTTGGTTAGGGTTTAGTTAAGCTTTGGTTAAGCTTTGGTTAAGCTTTGGTTAGGGTTTGGTTAAGCTTTGGTTAAGGTTTGGTTAAGGTTTGGTTAAGCTTTGGTTAAGCTTTGGTTAGGGTTTGGTTAAGCTTTGGTTAAGGTTTGGTTAAGCTTTGGTTAAGCTTTGGTTAAGGTTTGGTTAAGCTTTGGTTAAGCTTTGGTTAGGGTTTGGTTAAGCTTTGGTTAAGCTTTGGTTAAGCTTTGGTTAAGGTTTGGTTAAGCTTTGGTTAGGGTTTGGTTAAGGTTTGGTTAAGCTTTGGTTAAGCTTTGGTTAAGGTTTGGTTAAGGTTTGGTTAAGCTTTGGTTAAGCTTTGGTTAAGGTTTGGTTAGGGTTTGGTTAAGCTTTGGTAAAGCTTTGGTTAAGGTTTGGTTAGGATTTGGTTAAGCTTTGGTTAAGCTTTGGTTAGGGTTTGGTTAAGGTTTGGTTAAGCTTTGGTTAGGGTTTGGTTAAGCTTTGGTTAAGCTTTGGTTAAGGTTTGGTTAAGGTTTGGGTTGCGGTCTCCAACAGAACCTCAACTGTAAGGTCAGCACACTCTTTCGGTCGCAGCTCTGGGATCAGTTCATGAAAACTACAAACAGAAGGAGCGTCCGGCAGAGACAAAGAACCCTGAATTACATTTACCAAGAAGAGGCCGAGAGAAGAAGAAGAAGAAGAAGAAGAAGAAGAAGAAGAAGAAGAAGAAGAAGAAGAAGAAGAAGAAGAAGAAGTGGCCCTTTAAGTTGCCCTTTCAAGAGATTAAAATAACTATTTAAAGTTACTGTGATGAACTTTTAACTGGTTATGAAACAGTGTCCGTTTTATACTTATATGATCTTCATGAGTAAAAGAGATCCTCATCAAGAAGATTGTCTATTTCTGGCCAGTCCGCCGTGAACAGACCCAGATCCGGCAGAGGCCAGTCCAGTTCATGGACCGCTTTGGACCCTCCAGACTTTAATTCACTGAGATGTTGCAGCTGAAATTTACCGCAGGCGCTTAAAAATAACTTACGTTCTTGAGGTTTGTCGAGGCTTAGAGGTGTTTCCAGGGCACGGGGGAGTTTGAGAAGAAAATGAAAGTGTGTGTTGAGTCACGCAAGAGAGATTGTGTGTGTGTGTGTGTGTGTGTGTCTGTGTCTGTGTGTGAGTGTGTGTGTGTGAGGGAGGATGAAAGAGGAAGCCAACCCCCTGCAGAGTCAGAACAGTATATATGTGTGTGTCTGTGTGTGTGAGTGTGTGTGCGTGCGCGCGTGTGTGTGTGTGTGTGTGTGTGTGCGTGCGTGTGTGTGTGTTGCAGGGAGAGTTTAAATTACCACATTGCTGCAACTAACCCATCTGTCCATAAACTGTATTAAAAATAATAATAATACTACAACAAAAGCATTCGAGAGAGAAAAACCACATCCAGGAAAAACAGGAAGGATTTATTTAAAGTGGATTTAAAGGATTTATTCCGGTATTTTAGTTTCTTTTGTTTCAGAGATAAAACCATCCGAACTTTGTTTTCCGACCAGCAGCTGTTTCCGTGGTCGTCCATCTGTTTGCGTACCGCAGAAAGCTATGGATTTAAAAAAAAAAGGGAAAACAAGATAATCTTCCCGAAAATGCTGCTTGAAATCCAATTTGTCGACAATGGGACGGCGTTTTTTTTTTTCCGATCCGGCAACTGTTGCCACGGCGCATCTGTTCAGCTTCAAGCACGGCCCAACTTTCTGCATGAGGAGCAACACGGGATGATGATGGTGTGGGGGGGGGGGGGGGGGGGGGGGGGGTGAAAACCTTTTGTGAGGCGCTTGAACAAACTGTCAAAGCTCTTTACATTTAATTTAATTAACAAAAAGACCAAATTAATGATCTTCACTAGAGAACAGCTGTCTCTTTTTTCCACGCATACCTTTAAACTGCTGATGATGAACCCTTTTCTGTCGGGTCCTTGTTGACCGACCCCGCTGCTCTGCGTTGGGACACGAACGGCGGTCTGCGGGGTGAAAGTCCTACGTTTGTTTGACCCCCCTCAAATAACTGATGGGTGCACGACGCCGTTGGTCGAGAGCCTGTTGCGTTCCAATCCGGACGATGAAAGGGGTGCGCTGTAGTCCTTTAAGGGTCAAACGGGCCGTGCAGTGTGCTGTAGGGCGGGGCTTACTGTGATTGACAGGTCACGCCGCCACTGATCCGAAAGCGGTTCGCAAAATACGGTCGTTCATCGGTTTGCGTAAAAACACGACCGCGATCCAAGATGTTTGTAGTTTATTTTTTTATATATATATATATATACAGTATATACATTTTTTATCTATTCTAGTTGGTCTCTGGTACTTTGGCTCCGCCCACTGACAATTACCCGGACCAATGAGATTGCAGCAGCTCAGCTAAACATTTACCGATATTAACGTGAAGCTGAATTATTGATTGATTGTTTCTGTTTTCATGAGGGAAACTTCCCAGACGGGTTAGGAGGGGCCGCGAAGAGAACCGGTGGACCAGAAAACACACCTACACACACCCTTCATCTGTTTCTGCTCCACCACACACACACACACACACACACACACACACAAGTCGAGTGCCCGGGTACAATGAGAAAGTTCCCCTGCTGTGTTTTCAAGCCTCATCCAGTGACTCACAGACCGAGTGAAGGAAACCACACACCGTCACTTCAGGACGGTTTCAGCCTGGAAAGAATGGAGAGAATGAATAATCTCAGTGTGTGTGTGTGTGTGTGTGTGTGTGTGTGTGTGTGTGGCTAAACCCCTCTGTGTTTACAGCAGGCTGATCGATCGGCCCACAGCAAAGGTCGAGTTGTTTCTGAAGCGTTCGGCTCCATTTACTTCCATTTAAATGATCTTTCACTTTGTATATTTTTCAGGTCGGTGAGGTTTTTAAAAAACGAGCCGCTGCTTTGTGTAAAGAAACTAAATAACCGGTTTCTCTGAAGCCGTGTTTTTCAGCTCAAAGTGCAAATAAAACAAAGAGGAACGAGATTAAAGGCTGCGGCTCGGTTGTTAATTGGAGGGTCGGCGGTTCGTTGTTGAAGAATCGGAATCGGCTTTAATGGCCGAGTGCGAAACGACGACTTGTGTCTGCTTTTCTTTTTCAAAATGAGTCCCTGAGTCTCTCGTTTAGAATAACCGACGGTGCATTTCAGACGTCGTGATTCAAGACGGGGAGTCGGTGCTCTCAACGCACGGAAATACATACGAAGAAATGCAAGAACGACAACGCTGAAGCAAAAGGAAACAAACAATGTTATTGTATAAACATTTAACCAAATTTCCTAGCAAAAATACGTCAGTCGATTTGGACAAAAGTGACATCCGTTGAGTGTCTATAGTTTATTAAAATAATTGATTATATATATAAATATATATGTAGAGAGAGAGAGAGATTCACACTCATAAATTATATATATATATATATATATATATATATACACATATATAAATATATATATACTTAAGTAGGGGGGGACAGACCAATTCATGGTGGTAATGTGAATGCTTCACTTTATGTTTTTTTAGAAATGAGCATGAGCATAACACAAAGAGGCCGAACACACTCATCACACACACACTGATGAGTGTGTGTGTGATGAGTGTGTTCGGACCTTCCAGTAACAGACCCGTGACCCAGTTTGAGCCCACAGCCGTATTTTGAGAAACCGCTGCAGGACAGTTTGAAAGTTTTTAGGTTTTTTGAAGGCGAGAAGAAAAAGAAACGGTTTACATAGTTTCTGAATGAGTGGAAGTGTGTGTGTGTGTGTGTGTGTGTGTGTGTGTGAGTGTGTGTGAGTGTGTGTGTGAGTGTGTGTGTGTGTAGTCGCTATATGAGGACACTTCTTGAAATGCGTTGGAAGTAACAAACAGCCGGTAGGTGTGAATGGGTTTGTACTAGTCCTGTGATAAGACTGGGAGCCCAGTGCATGCTGGGAAATTCTCCTGAAACACTCAACATTCTCACCCTTAACAACATAAGCCATTAAAACATGTGAGTATTTTTGCATTAAAGGCTTTTATTGTGAAAGGTAAGAATATGCCGTCTTTATGCAGATTGAAAGGACCAACAACGCGGGGGTCTCTCCCGTTGGCGCTCCAGCCCTCGGCGGCGTGCTCAGACTCGTCACCGGCAGCCGGACTGAGGGCAACGCCGTGAATTATTTAGAGCCATTTGGCATCTTTACGAGAGGGTCTTCCACCCTGAGGAGCGCCGTAAAAGCCGGATGTGCTGCGCAGAGGGCTTTGATCTAATGGGGTCCAGGGGTTAGAGGGTCCAGGGGTTAGAGGGTCCCGCTTTACAGGGTCCAGGGTTAGAGGGTCCCGCTTTACAGGGTCCAGGGTTAGAGGGTCCACACACACACACACACACACACACACATAGACAAAAAGAACATTATTCCGGTACATTTTTGGTGGTTTTATCAAGATGAACTTCTACAGACGGCTCTTTAAAACACACAGAATGTGTGTGTGTGTGTGTGTGTGTGTGTGTGTGTGTGCGCGTGCATATGTGTGTGCGTGTGCATGTGTGTGAAAAAGACACCAGAGCCTCTGATTTGACAGATGAGTTTGAGTAAAAGTTTAAAGCTGGTTTTTACTACTCCCAGTTCAACAGGTGGTCCCACTGGCCGGCTTCATGGGTCCCAGTCTGCCCCCCCAACCCCCCCCCCGCCCCTCCCCCGATAATCAGATTTCAACGCCACATTTCTACCGTAAACACCTCG
Source organism: Cyclopterus lumpus (assembly GCF_009769545.1). Classification (NCBI taxonomy): domain Eukaryota; kingdom Metazoa; phylum Chordata; class Actinopteri; order Perciformes; family Cyclopteridae; genus Cyclopterus; species Cyclopterus lumpus. Next base: position 24,822,194 of record NC_046970.1, on the reverse strand, counting down.
GTGTCGTCTTCCTGCAGCTCAAACTCAAACTTTGAGTATATTAACGTTTGTGCATGAAAAATATAAAAGGACAAGTTGCATGCTGGGACTATTTTTTGGGCCCCGTGACAACGTGCATTTTATATTTATGACAAACGGGACACGACTAAATAATAATAATAAATAAGAGCTGATTTTTTATCTTATTTTACTTACTTGGTAACGTTTTTTATTCCTCTTGTGTATTTTTATCTCCTACATTGTTTATCTTTGTGTGTTTTTATCTTGTACATTGTTTATCTTTGTGTATTTTTATCTTGTACATTGTTTATCCTTGTGTATTTTTGTCTACATTGTTTATCTTTGTTGTTTGTTGTTGCTACTGGCCGGCTTTGGGCCATCAAAAGACATTTTGTTGTTTAACAACAGTGACAATAAAAACCTCTTTATCTTTATCTTAGTAAGAGGATTATTTTACAACTTTGGAGCCGTTTTCCGCTGCTTATTTAATTTAAGCTATGCTAGTTGCCGGCTAGCTTTTAGCGCCGTCCTTCAACGACGCTCGCAGCTCTCGTGAAAGAGAAAACGTGCTGCCGTGGGTTCGATTCCGACAGCGACCACGAGTGTGTAAGTAACGAAGGACAGTCGGCGCCCTGGAGAATGAGGATTATTTCCCGGCCCTCGTGCAGGTAAACAGGTTTCTAAACTGGCTTTTCACGAGCAAAGTGCAGGACAGACACTTCAAAGGTGGGGGAAGTGAGAGGGGGGAGGGGAGCGGCGTGTCTGGGACAGAAAGCAGGTCTGTGGTTAAACAGGTCTGTGGTGGAGGGGGGGTCTTGGTCCAGATATCAGTGAGACAAGGAAATACGATCCAGGAAGTCCAGACGGAGAAACAGCTGAATGCACAACGCACAACGTTTACACCCCAGAGACGATTTTACCGAAAAAGGTTTAAAAAAACGTGTCGACGTCTACCGGCCAATGAGATGGCTTCGATCGGCCAATGAGATGGCTTCGATCGGCCAATGAGACGGCTTCCTGGTCGGCCAATGAGATGGCTTCGATCGGCCAATGAGACGGCTTCCTGGTCGGCCAATGAGACGGCTTCCTGGTCGGCCAATGAGACGGCTTCCTGGTCGGCCAATGAGACGGCTTCCTGGTCGGCGTTGTGCTGCAGCAAAAAGTCGGGCCGAGTTTGTAGATTTAATATAATTTCGTTTGACTCAAACATTAACGCACTGTAGACTTGAGAAATCAAAAGTATTGTTTTTAAAGTTACGTAAAAAACATTTATTTTATTATAAAAGGCCTTTTTTTGTAGGTGTACATACAGCAGGTGTACATACAGTAGGTGTACATACAGTATGTATATGTGTATATACAGTATGTATATGTGTGTATACAGTGTATATATACAGTATGTGTATATATACAGTATGTATATGTGTGTATACAGTGTATATATACAGTATGTATATGTGTATATACAGTATGTGTATGTGTGTATATACAGTATGTGTATATATACAGTATGTATATGTGTATATACAGTATGTATATGTGTGTATACAGTATGTGTATATATACAGTATGTATATGTGTGTATACAGTATGTGTATATATACAGTATGTATATGTGTATATACAGTATGTATATGTGTGTATACAGTATGTGTATATACAGTATGTATATGTGTACATACAGTATGTGTACATACAGTATGTGTATATATACAGTATGTGTATATACAGTATGTATATGTGTATATACAGTATGTGTATGTACAGTATGTATATGTGTATATACAGTATGTGTATATACAGTATGTATATGTGTATATACAGTATGTGTATATACAGTATGTGTATGTGTGTATATACAGTATGTGTATATACAGTATGTATATGTATATATATAGTATGTGTACATACAGTATGTGTATATACAGTATGTGTATGTATATATATAGTATGTGTACATACAGTATGTGTACATACAGTATGTGTATATACAGTATGTATATGTGTATATACAGTATGTGTATATACAGTATGTGTATGTATATATACAGTATGTGTATATACAGTATGTATATGTATATATATAGTATGTGTACATACAGTATGTTTATATACAGTATGTATATGTGTATATACAGTATGTGTGTATACAGTATGTGTATGTATATATACAGTATGTGTATATACAGTATGTATATGTATATATATAGTATGTGTACATACAGTATGTGTATATACAGTATGTATATGTATATATATAGTATGTGTACATACAGTATGTGTATATACAGTATGTGTATGTATATATACAGTATGTGTATATACAGTATGTGTATGTATATATACAGTATGTGTACATACAGTATGTGTATATACAGTATGTGTATGTATATATACAGTATGTGTATATACAGTATGTATATGTATATATATAGTATGTGTACATACAGTATGTGTATATACAGTATGTATATGTATATATATAGTATGTGTACATACAGTATGTGTATATACAGTATGTGTATGTATATATATAGTATGTGTACATACAGTATGTGTATATACAGTATGTATATGTGTATATACAGTATGTGTACATACAGTATGTGTATATACAGTATGTATATGTATATATATAGTATGTGTACATACAGTATGTGTATATACAGTATGTATATGTGTACATACAGTATGTGTATATACAGTATGTATATGTATATATATAGTATGTGTACATACAGTATGTGTATATACAGTATGTGTATATACAGTATGTATATGTATATATATAGTATGTGTACATACAGTATGTGTATATACAGTATGTGTATGTATATATATAGTATGTGTACATACAGTATGTGTATATACAGTATGTGTATGTATATATATAGTATGTGTACATACAGTATGTGTATATACAGTATGTATATGTGTACATACAGTATGTGTATATACAGTATGTATATGTATATATATAGTATGTGTACATACAGTATGTGTATATACAGTATGTGTATGTATATATATAGTATGTGTACATACAGTATGTGTATATACAGTATGTGTATATACAGTATGTATATGTGTATATACAGTATGTGTATATACAGTATGTATATGTATATATATAGTATGTGTACATACAGTATGTGTATATACAGGTCGCTACACTTGGTGTAAACACGGTTGTTTTTCCAAATCTTTCAAAACATCTCGTTCTCATGGGGAGGTGAAGCGTGAAGAGTGAAAGGGCGAAAAGGGGAAAGAACACTTGAGGAGAGAAAGAAAGAGGAACTCTATTGCCCCCCACCCCCCCCCCCCCCCCCCCCCTCCCCTACCCACCTCTCCTGTCAGCCCCATTGTCCTCCGTCATAATGGAGGCCGTTTGATCAACTTAAAAACGTCTG
>NC_046970.1:24793784-24813784 GCF_009769545.1 Cyclopterus lumpus | reverse complement strand
TCTGTCGCTGAATAGACTGATCCAGCTCGGATGAAGAACAGGACCCTTTTGTGTCCTGGAAGTGGATCCTCAGAAGACCTTTGACCCCGTGACAGGATTTCAGATCATTAGCCGGTGACCCTCCTCCCATCCCCTCAGCACCAAACTCACCCTTTCACCCCCAAATCTGCCAACTCTCCCCCCCCCCCCCTCCCCCCCCCCCCCGAGACCCCAAGGCCGGCTTAAGTCCTGACAGAGAAGTGGCTCAGGTCGGGGACTGTGTCCACACCGGATTAGCAAATAATGCAAATCCGTTAATACGATTCTAATGAGACTCGTTTCCTACTCGGAAGAAAAGTCATTTTTGTTGTTTTTTTAAAAACGCTAAATATTATTTCGAGTGTTTTTTCGTCGTAGTCCTTGTTGCTGAAGGCGTGTTTTATAATTATTAAACATGTAAACATGTAAACAAGAACGTTTCCTGGAACAGTAACGAGATTATTAACTTTAATCATTCCATCATCACTTTAGATTTAGTATGTTTTTAATCAATGCCTTAAAAGTTGAAGTTTATGTAGAGGTTATAGGAAGGGAGAATCTCTCTCTCACACACACACACACACACACACACACACACTCACACACACACACACACACACACACACACACACACACACACACACACACGCCTTTCTCTTAAATCACTGTAAATCACTCACTGTTTTGTAAGTCAAAGTTATGTGTGCATCTGTCGCCTCCATTTCTCTTGCTGTCAAACAGAAGGATTACATTGTGCGTGTGTGTGATGACTGACCACACACACACACACACACACACACACACACACCTGTTGTCACGCTGTGTGCAAACTAATGGTGCGAGGGATCATAAAACTCCCGGATCGGATCGGCACAAAAGGCAAAAAAAGGGCCAAATTTGACTCCCGATCACGTTATTTCATACAGATACAGATCCCTTTGTTTGATTACAGCAGCCGGCCTAACGGATACAGAATATTTCTTCTTTTTTTTGTCACCGTCCCAAAAATCAATTTCCACCGCTTTTTAATTCATTAAAGTCATCTACATGGTTTTTTTCTCCTTAAATGAAAAATTCAAGTGATAAGCAAATAAAATGTTCAATTTTTATGGATTTAAATAAATCTTGTCATTATCAGTTTTAATGATGTATTACAATCATCACAGTTCATTTTCTTGTATATATATTTATATTAATGTGGACACGTCTTCAAACAAACTGGATTTGTTGTCACCAACAAAACGTTTTGCCAGATTAAAACGTCAATAAAACAAATTCAGATCTGAATATCTATCCATCTGTCTGAATGGCCTTCTATGTGTCGGCCCCTCGGTCCAAAAAAGTCATGAAAGCACGACTGTGTGTGTGTGTGTGTGTGTGTGTGTGTGTGTGTGTGTGTTGCAGCTGTGCAGCCATCCTTCATTTCAGCCGTTAAAGATGTTTCTGTCAGAAGATGAACTGGAGCCATCTGTTGTTTGACATATGGCAGGATGCTAACAGCGGGATGCTAACAGTAAGATGCTAACATCAGGATGCTAACACCAAGGGGCTATCAGCAAGATGCTAACAGCAGGTTGCTAACCAGGCAAGCTAACGTCAGGGTGCTGAGGGTGGCGTGCTAGCGGCTCTGTGATTGGACGTTTCTCACTGTGTGTGTGTGTGTGTGTGTGTGTGTGTGTGTGTGAAAGTTGTGTTTTGTTTTTCTTTACCTTTTTTTGGGAAGGGGGGGGGGGTGGGGGTCCTAAAATATTCGTACGATCCTATACTACTACAACAAAAAGTTTAGGAAACGTTAGAAATAAATACTTTTTATTTTTTTATTTTAAAGGTTCAAAAAGTGAAAAAAAAGCAACAAAAATTCAGCTTTAAAGCCATCTGAGGATTTCAGTTTTTAAGTGTAAAAAAAAGTCGAGCTAAAAGAGCCGTAACACAACAGTTTGAGTATTAATTGTTCTTCAATAATCAGGACATTGTTATTGCTGACGGGTAAAAACCTGCCGAGTCACTGAAGGTAGAAATGTATTCTGGAATGCAGTGAGGAAGAGGAGGAGGAGGAGGAAGAGGAGGAGGAGGAAGAGGAGGAGGAGGACGAGGAGGAAGAGGAGGAAGATGAGGAAGATGAGGAGGAAGAGGAGGAGGAAGAGGAGGAAGAGCAGGAGGAGGAAGAGGAGGAGGAAGAGGAGGAAGAGCAGGAGGAGGAGGAAGAGGAGGAGGCGTCAGGGTGGTCGAGTGTCGTTTGACATTCAACATTCTCCTTTTCATCTTCGAGTGGAGACAAGAGAAGATAAGCTGGCTGATTGGGAGGAGTGTTGAATACACACACACACACACACACACACACGCACACGCACACACACACACACACACACACACTAGACATGAGGGAGCAGACAATCGGGGGAATTTATTGAGGTTCAAGGGTCGACGACACAACGGTCTGTGTTGGTTGGAGACTCAGATGCAGACGATAAGAGGAGTTCTTTAAAGTAATCGACGGTGGAGCTCGATCAATACTCTGATCAATACTCTGATCAATACTCTGATCAATACTCTGATCAATACTCTGATCAATACTCTGATCAATACTCTGCTCACAGTGAGCATCAAGTCGCACGGATATGCCGATATGATGCGATGTATCTATATTTAATTTCAGGTGGACTGTGTTGGGAGGAATGTGATTATTGATCCGGTTCACAGAAACCAGTTGAACGTCTAACCGGTAGGAATTTAGGATCAGGAGACCATTTTATTATATTTTATTTCACATTAAAATTGAGCCGGTCTGACACTAAAATAAGTAGTTCTTCATTTTAACGCACAAACCCTTTTTTATTTGTAGATAAGATTAAATTAAATCTTAATTTAAAACACATTTAAAAGCACTATTCATGCTAAACATTTGTACTGTGGAGTTAAAATCAAAAAATATTTCGGGGCCAATTGGACAGGGGGGGGAGGGGGGGGGGGAGCTACCAGACCAAAAGTAAAGAACAACAAGGCGTCATTGTAAACAACATTTACAGGCTGTGTGTGGTTGTTAAATGTGCGTCGACGTGATGTGTGAGTGGACGTAGTCAGGGTGGAGCAACACGTTGGTTTGTGGAACGCTGTGGTGAAGCTTCATTGGATATCGGCCATCTTGGATGTTGTTGGTTTTTTCGCAATGGACAGAAGTCACCATATTCGGGTCGAGTGGTAGCGTCAATCACCTTGTAGCCCCGCCCTAAAGCATACCCGTGTGTGTTTGACTCTAAATGACCTGGTGGTCAGGAGAGAGAATGCAGCTTTAACACATGAAGCATAGACTTCTATACAACCAGAGGAGTCGCCCCCTGGTGGTCAGGAGAGAGAATGCAGCTTTAACACATGAAGCATAGACTTCTATACAACCAGAGGAGTCGCCCCCTGGTGGTCAGTGGAGAGAATGCAGCTTTAACACATGAAGCATAGACTTCTATACAACCAGAGGAGTCACCCCCTGGTGGTCAGGAGAGAGAATGCAGCTTTAACACATGAAGCATAGACTTCTATACAACCAGAGGAGTCGCCCCCTGGTGGTCAGTGGAGAGAATGCAGCTTTAACACATGAAGCATAGACTTCTATACAACCAGAGGAGTCGCCCCCTGGTGGTCAGGAGAGAGAATGCAGCTTTAACACATGAAGCATAGACTTCTATACAACCAGAGGAGTCGCCCCCTGGTGGTCAGGAGAGAGAATGCAGCTTTAACACATGAAGCATAGACTTCTATACAACCAGAGGAGTCGCCCCCTGGTGGTCAGTGGAGAGAATGCAGCTTTAACACATGAAGCATAGACTTCTATACAACCAGAGGAGTCGCCCCCTGGTGGTCAGGAGAGAGAATGCAGCTTTAACACATGAAGCATAGACTTCTATACAACCAGAGGAGTCGCCCCCTGGTGGTCAGGAGAGAGAATGCAGCTTTAACACATGAAGCATAGACTTCTATACAACCAGAGGAGTCGCCCCCTGGTGGTCAGTGGAGAGAATGCAGCTTTAACACATGAAGCATAGACTTCTATACAACCAGAGGAGTCGCCCCCTGGTGGTCAGGAGAGAGAATGCAGCTTTAACACATGAAGCATAGACTTCTATACAACCAGAGGAGTCGCCCCCTGGTGGTCAGTAGAGAGAATGCAGCTTTAACACATGAAGCATAGACTTCTATACAACCAGAGGAGTCGGGAGATTTTTTGTTCACTGTGAAAAAGCAACAACAGTTTTGGGTAATCTGTGTGGGAGGGCTGTTAACACTCGACCCAGACCCCCCCTCCATCCCCCTCATCCGTTAGTGTGCACTCACCCAGCCCACTGCTGACTTCCTCACACTGGAAGCCCACTTTCACTTCTGCATTTGAGTTCCCATCAGTGCAACACTTCTTACACTAAAAGAGGGGGATGTGTGTGTGTGTGTGTGTGTGTGTTGTGGTGCGGTGTGGGGTCTCTGTCACAAAAGACTCTTGCAATTTTTTCTAAGTCTAAAAGAGGACAACTGTCATTTCACTGCAAAGGACCGGAGGACGTTTCACACATTTAACAAACGCAGAGAGACGGAAGACAAATATCACCCAAAAAAACATAGTCAGAGCACCTTGACTGAGATGGTTTGGAGCTAAATGCTAACGTTAGCATTCAAACATAAGCCGTGTTTCCATTCACGTAAATGTACAGTCACTTGAGGTAGTTCTTGCATTTGTAGAGAAAGAGTTGAGATAACATAAGATACGGAAATGCCTTTTAAAGTTCCGAAGTGACGAATATTTAAATCACATGACTTGAAACACGGTCAACACTAGCTGACATGAAAGTTTAATGAAACAAGCCTCATTCATTTGGGCCATTCACTGCAAACCAATGGAAGCACAACTAATGACGATGTTGACGTGAGCAGGCGTAATGTTTACCGTCCTAGATTAGCAAATTACTTTATAAAGGGAGTGGCAGTTATGAGGCCTTGAGTTTGACCATTTCACGGTAGCCATCTTGGATTATGGCTTTCGCCACGTTTTTATTTGCAACCGATGAATGTAAGTTATCTTAATTGAGAATGTGGAGCGGTGATGTAGAGACGTGTTTTACGTCTCTACAATCACCTGTCAATCACCTTTTAGCCCCGCCCAAAAGCAGAACTCTGGTTTATGGTCTGTTTGACTCTAAATGACCATAATTTACTAAATGAACATCACGCTGTATTGAAGAAGACTTGAGACTAGAGATTAAGACCAAAAACTCATGTTTACAATGTTTACTGAGGGAATACATCAAGAGAAGTAGAGTCATTTATATAGACTTCTATACAACCGGAGGAGTCGCCCCCTGGTGGTCAGGAGAGAGAATGCAGCTTTAACACATGACGCATAAACTTCTATACAACCAGAGGAGTCGCCCCCTGGTGGTCAGGAGAGAGAATGCAGCTTTAACACATGAAGCATAAACTTCTATACAACCAGAGGAGTCGCCCCCTGGTGGTCAGGAGAGAGAATGCAGCTTTAACACATGAAGCATAGACTTCTATACAACCAGAGGAGTCGCCCCCTGGTGGTCAGGAGAGAGAATGCAGCTTTAACACATGAAGCATAGACTTCTATACAACCAGAGGAGTCGCCCCCTGGAGGTCAGGAGAGAGAATGCAGCTTTAACACATGAAGCATAGACTTCTATACAACCAGAGGAGTCGCCCCCTGGTGGTCAGGAGAGAGAATGCAGCTTTAACACATGAAGCATAGACTTCTATACAACCAGAGAATATGCTCCTCTGTGCTGTCGCATGGTGTCTAACGTTGTGCAACTGTGTGTTTCACAATGACGAAAGAATGAAACTTGAACCTGGCACTCCCCAAAAAGTGCCGGCTTTTATAAAATACATAAGAAACGCATGTTTTTATATAATTGGTTGGTGTTGCCATTCATTCTGGATTTTGAGAAACTCCCTTTTAACTTGTTTCTGCTGCATTTCTTCCACCGTGTCACGTAATTATATTTTTAGTTCTGACTGAGAGATGTTTTCACAAAAATACACTTAATGGTAACGGAATATTAAAGTCAGTTGAAGATTCATGGAAAGTTAAATAAATTAATGTTTTTCATTACAAAACAATCTAACATGTTTTTTGTAGCTCCGATCGGCAGTAAACAAATCAACACAGCAATCAAAGACAAACAAACAAGACAATAGTTTGAGTGACACTTTTACACTTTTTGTTTTTCATATCAAAATCCGGTCATCTTTTCTACCTGTTAGTAGATATGAAGTGAGCTGGTATCGCCAATGTCCACCAATACATTCCTGACATGCATCAATCAATCAATCAATCAATCAATCAATCAATCAATCAATCTGCAACTTTAAACGACAAGTTAAACCCGTCCACATTTAAGCGGTCAAATCAAAATGCCAAAGGTGGGATTTAAATGTTGGCAACTACTCATTTAGGTGGAGGCAACACAACTACTCATTTAGGTGGAGGCAACACAACTACTCATTTAGGTGGAGGCAACACAACTACTCATTTAGGTGGAGGCAACACAACTACTCATTTAGGTGGAGGCAACACAACTACTCATTTAGGTGGAGGCAACACAACTACTCATTTAGGTGGAGGCAACACAACTACTTAGTTAGGTGGAGGCAACACAACTACTCATTTAGGTGGAGGCAACACAACTACTCATTTAGGTGGAGTCAACACAACTACTCATTTAGGTGGAGGCAACACAACTACTCATTTAGGTGGAAGCAACACAACTACTCATTTAAGTGGAGGCAACACAACTACTCATTTAGGTGGAGGCAACACAACTACTCATTTAGGTGGAGGCAACACAATTATTCATTTAGGTGGAGGCAACACAAATACTCATTTAAGTGGAGGCAACACAACTACTTAGTTAGGTGGAGGCAACACAACTACTCATTTAGGTGGAGGCAACACAACTATTCATTTAGGTGGAGGCAACACAACTACTCATTTAGGTGGAGGCAACACAACTACTTAGTTAGGTGGAGGCAACACAACTATTCATTTAGGTGGAGGCAACACAACTACTTAGTTAGGTGGAGGCAACACAACTACTTATTTAGGTGGAGGCAACACAACTACTCATTTAGGTGGAGTCAACACAAATACTCATTTAGGTGGAGGCAACACAACTACTCATTTAGGTGGAGGAAACACAACTACTCATTTAGGTGGAGGCAACACAAATACTAATTTAGGTGGAGGCAACACAACTATTCATTTAGGTGGAGGCAACACAACTACTCATTTAGGTGGAGGCAACACAAATACTTAGCTAGGTGGAGGCAACACAACTACTCATTTAGGTGGAGGCAACACAACTACTTAGTTAGGTGGAGGCAACACAACTATTCATTTAGGTGGAGGCAACACAACTACTCATTTAGGTGGAGGCAACACAACTACTCATATAGGTGGAGGCAACACAACTACTTAGTTAGGTGGAGGCAACACAACTACTCATTTAGGTGGAGGCAACACAACTATTCATTTAGATGGAGGCAACACAACTACTTAGTTAGATGGAGGCAACACAACTACTCATTTAGGTGGAAGCAACACAAATACTCATTTAGGTGGAGGCAACACAACTACTCATTTAGGTGGAGGCAACACAACTATTCATTTAGGTGGAGGCAACACAACTACTCATTTAGGTGGAGTCAACACAACTACTTAGTTGGATGGAGGCAACACAACTACTCATTTAGGTGGAAGCAACACAAATACTCATTTAGGTGGAGGCAACACAATTACTCATTTAGGTGGAGGCAACACAACTACTCATTTAGGTGGAGGCAACACAACTACTCATTTAGGTGGAGGCAACACAACTATTCATTTAGGTGGAGGCAACACAACTACTCATTTAGGTGGAGGCAACACAACTACTTAGTTAGGTGGAGGCAACACAACTACTCATTTAGGTGGAGGCAACACAACTATTCATTTAGGTGGAGGCAACACAACTACTCATTTAGGTGGAGGCAACACAACTATTCATTTAGGTGGAGGCAACACAACTACTTAGTTAGGTGGAGGCAACACAACTACTCATTTAGGTGGAGGCAACACAACTACTCATTTAGGTGGAGGCAACACAACTACTTAGTTAGGTGGAGGCAACACAACTATTCATTTAGATGGAGGCAACACAACTACTCATTTAGATGGAGGCAACACAACTACTCATTTAGGTGGAGGCAACACAACTACTCATTTAGGTGGAGATAACACAACTATTCATTTAGGTGGAGGCAACACAACTACTCATTTAGATGGAGGCAACACAACTACTTAGTTAGGTGGAGGCAACACAACTACTCATTTAGGTGGAGGCAACACAACTACTCATTTAGGTGGAGGCAACACAACTACTAATTTAGGTGGAGGCAACACAACTATTCATTTAGGTGGAGGCAACACAACTATTCATTTAGGTGGAGGCAACACAACTACTCATTTAGGTGGAGGCAACACAACTATTCATTTAGGTGGAGGCAACACAACTACTCATTTAGATGGAGGCAACACAACTACTCATTTAGGTGGAGATAACACAACTATTCATTTAGGTGGAGGCAACACAACTACTCATTTAGATGGAGGCAACACAACTACTTAGTTAGGTGGAGGCAACACAACTACTCATTTAGGTGGAGGCAACACAACTACTCATTTAGGTGGAGGCAACACAACTACTCATTTAGGTGGAGGCAACACAACTACTCATTTAGGTGGAGGCAACACAACTACTAATTTAGGTGGAGGCAACACAACTATTCATTTAGGTGGAGGCAACACAACTATTCATTTAGGTGGAGGCAACACAACTACTCATTTAGATGGAGGCAACACAACTACTCATTTAGATGGAGGCAACACAACTACTCATTTAGGTGGAGTCAACACAACTACTCATTTAGGTGGAGGCAACACAACTACTCATTTAGGTGGAAGCAACACAAATACTCATTTAAGTGGAGGCAACACAACTACTCATTTAGGTGGAGGCAACACAACTACTCATTTAGGTGGAGGCAACACAATTATTCATTTAGGTGGAGGCAACACAAATACTCATTTAAGTGGAGGCAACACAACTACTTAGTTAGGTGGAGGCAACACAACTACTCATTTAGGTGGAGGCAACACAACTATTCATTTAGGTGGAGGCAACACAACTACTCATTTAGGTGGAGGCAACACAACTACTTAGTTAGGTGGAGGCAACACAACTATTCATTTAGGTGGAGGCAACACAACTACTTAGTTAGGTGGAGGCAACACAACTACTTATTTAGGTGGAGGCAACACAACTACTCATTTAGGTGGAGTCAACACAAATACTCATTTAGGTGGAGGCAACACAACTACTCATTTAGGTGGAGGAAACACAACTACTCATTTAGGTGGAGGCAACACAAATACTAATTTAGGTGGAGGCAACACAACTATTCATTTAGGTGGAGGCAACACAACTACTCATTTAGGTGGAGGCAACACAACTACTTAGCTAGGTGGAGGCAACACAACTACTCATTTAGGTGGAGGCAACACAACTACTTAGTTAGGTGGAGGCAACACAACTATTCATTTAGGTGGAGGCAACACAACTACTCATTTAGGTGGAGGCAACACAACTACTTAGTTAGGTGGAGGCAACACAACTACTCATTTAGGTGGAGGCAACACAACTACTCATTTAGGTGGAGTCAACACAACTACTTAGTTAGATGGAGGCAACACAACTACTCATTTAGGTGGAGGCAACACAACTATTCATTTAGGTGGAGGCAACACAACTACTTAGTTAGGTGGAGGCAACACAACTACTCATTTAGGTGGAGGCAACACAACTACTCATTTAGGTGGAGGCAACACAAATACTCATTTAGGTGGAGGCAACACAACTACTCATTTAGGTGGAGGCAACACAAATACTAATTTAGGTGGAGGCAACACAACTACTCATTTAGGTGGAGGCAACACAAATACTAATTTAGGTGGAGGCAACACAACTATTCATTTAGGTGGAGGCAACACAACTACTCAAATAGGTGGAGGCAACACAACTACTTAGTTAGGTGGAGGCAACACAACTACTCATTTAGGTGGAGGCAACACAACTATTCATTTAGATGGAGGCAACACAACTACTTAGTTAGATGGAGGCAACACAACTACTCATTTAGGTGGAAGCAACACAAATACTCATTTAGGTGGAGGCAACACAACTACTCATTTAGGTGGAGGCAACACAACTATTCATTTAGGTGGAGGCAACACAACTACTCATTTAGGTGGAGTCAACACAACTACTTAGTTGGATGGAGGCAACACAACTACTCATTTAGGTGGAAGCAACACAAATACTCATTTAGGTGGAGGCAACACAATTACTCATTTAGGTGGAGGCAACACAACTACTCATTTAGGTGGAGGCAACACAACTACTCATTTAGGTGGAGGCAACACAACTACTCATTTAGGTGGAGGCAACACAACTATTCATTTAGGTGGAGGCAACACAACTACTCATTTAGGTGGAGGCAACACAACTACTTAGTTAGGTGGAGGCAACACAACTACTCATTTAGGTGGAGGCAACACAACTATTCATTTAGGTGGAGGCAACACAACTACTTAGTTAGGTGGAGGCAACACAACTACTCATTTAGGTGGAGGCAACACAACTATTCATTTAGGTGGAGGCAACACAACTACTTAGTTAGGTGGAGGCAACACAACTACTCATTTAGGTGGAGGCAACACAACTACTCATTTAGGTGGAGGCAACACAACTACTTAGTTAGGTGGAGGCAACACAACTATTCATTTAGATGGAGGCAACACAACTACTCATTTAGATGGAGGCAACACAACTACTCATTTAGGTGGAGGCAACACAACTACTCATTTAGGTGGAGATAACACAACTATTCATTTAGGTGGAGGCAACACAACTACTCATTTAGATGGAGGCAACACAACTACTTAGTTAGGTGGAGGCAACACAACTACTCATTTAGGTGGAGGCAACACAACTACTCATTTAGGTGGAGGCAACACAACTACTAATTTAGGTGGAGGCAACACAACTATTCATTTAGGTGGAGGCAACACAACTATTCATTTAGGTGGAGGCAACACAACTACTCATTTAGATGGAGGCAACACAACTACTCATTTAGATGGAGGCAACACAACTACTCATTTAGGTGGAGGCAACACAACTACTCATTTAGGTGGAGGCAACACAACTACTCATTTAGGTGGAGGCAACACAACTATTCATTTAGATGGAGGCAACACAACTACTTAGTTAGGTGGAGGCAACACAACTATTCATTTAGGTGGAGGCAACACAACTATTCATTTAGATGGAGACAACACAACTATTCATTTAGGTGGAGGCAACACAACTACTCATTTAGGTGGAGGCAACACAAGTATTCATTTAGGTGGAGGCAACACAACTACTCATTTAGATGGAGGCAACACAACTACTCATTTAGGTGGAGGCAACACAACTACTCATTTAGGTGGAGATAACACAACTATTCATTTAGGTGGAGGCAACACAACTACTCATTTAGATGGAGGCAACACAACTACTTAGTTAGGTGGAGGCAACACAACTACTCATTTAGGTGGAGGCAACACAACTACTCATTTAGGTGGAGGCAACACAACTACTCATTTAGGTGGAGGCAACACAACTACTAATTTAGGTGGAGGCAACACAACTATTCATTTAGGTGGAGGCAACACAACTATTCATTTAGGTGGAGGCAACACAACTACTCATTTAGATGGAGGCAACACAACTACTCATTTAGATGGAGGCAACACAACTACTCATTTAGGTGGAGGCAACACAACTACTCATTTAGGTGGAGGCAACACAACTATTCATTTAGGTGGAGGCAACACAACTACTCATTTAGATGGAGGCAACACAACTACTCATTTAGGTGGAGGCAACACAACTACTCATTTAGGTGGAGGCAACACAACTACTCATTTAGGTGGAGGCAACACAACTACTCATTTAGGTGGAGGCAACACAACTATTCATTTAGATGGAGGCAACACAACTACTTAGTTAGGTGGAGGCAACACAACTATTAATTTAGGTGGAGGCAACACAACTATTCATTTAGATGGAGGCAACACAACTATTCATTTAGGTGGAGGCAACACAACTACTCATTTAGGTGGAGGCAACACAACTATTCATTTAGGTGGAGGCAACACAACTACTCATTTAGATGGAGGCAACACAACTACTTAGTTAGGTGGAGGCAACACAACTACTCATTTAGGTGGAGGCAACACAACTACTCATTTAGATGGAGGCAACACAACTACTCATTTAGGTGGAGGCAACACAACTACTCATTTAGGTGGAGGCAACACAACTACTCATTTAGATGGAGGCAACACAACTACTCATTTAGGTGGAGGCAACACAACTACTCATTTAGGTGGAGGCAACACAACTACTCATTTAGATGGAGGCAACACAACTACTCATTTAGGTGGAGGCAACACAACTACTCATTTAGGTTGAGGCAACACAACTATTCATTTAGGTGGAGGCAACACAACTACTCATTTAGATGGAGGCAGCACAACTACTCATTTAGGTGGAGGCAACACAACTACTCATTTAGGTGGAGGCAACACAACTACTCATTTAGGTGGAGGCAACACAACTATTCATTTAGATGGAGGCAACACAACTACTTAGTTAGGTGGAGGCAACACAACTATTAATTTAGGTGGAGGCAACACAACTACTCATTTAGATGGAGGCAACACAACTATTCATTTAGATGGAGGCAACACAACTATTCATTTAGGTGGAGGCAACACAACTACTCATTTAGGTGGAGGCACCACAACTACTCATTTAGGTGGAGTCAACACAACTACTTAGTTAGATGGAGGCAACACAACTACTCATTTAGGTGGAAGCAACACAAATACTCATTTAGGTGGAGGCAACACAACTACTCATTTAGGTGGAGGCAACACAACTATTCATTTAGGTGGAGGCAACACAACTACTCATTTAGGTGGAGGCAACACAACTACTTAGTTAGGTGGAGGCAACACAACTACTCATTTAGGTGGAGGCAACACAACTATTCATTTAGGTGGAGGCAACACAACTACTTAGTTAGGTGGAGGCAACACAACTATTCATTTAGATGGAGGCAACACAACTACTTAGTTAGGTGGAGGCAACACAACTATTAATTTAGGTGGAGGCAACACAACTATTCATTTAGATGGAGGCAACACAACTATTCATTTAGGTGGAGGCAACACAACTACTTAGTTAGGTGTAGGCAACACAACTACTCATTTAGGTGGAGGCAACACAACTACTCATTTAGGTGGAGGCAACACAACTACTTAGTTAGGTGGAGGCAACACAACTACTCATTTAGATGGAGGCAACACAACTACTTAGTTAGGTGGAGGCAACACAACTACTCATTTAGGTGGAGGCAACACAACTATTCATTTAGGTGGAGGCAACACAACTATTCAGTTAGATGGAGGCAACACAACTATTCATTTAGGTGGAGGCAACACAACTATTCAGTTAGGTGGAGGCAACACAACTACTCATTTAGGTGGAGGCAACACAACTACTTAGTTAGGTGGAGGCAACACAACTATTCATTTAGGTGGAGGCAACACAACTACTCATTTAGGTGGAGGCAACACAACTATTCATTTAGGTGGAGGCAACACAACTATTCATTTAGGTGGAGGCAACACAACTACTCATTTAGGTGGAGGCAACACAACTATTCATTTAGGTGGAGGCAACACAACTACTTAGTTAGGTGGAGGCAACCCAACTATTCATTTAGGTGGAGGCAACACAACTATTCATTTAGGTGGAGGCAACACAACTATTCATTTAGGTGGAGGCAACACAACTACTCATTTAGGTGGAGGCAACATAACTACTTAGTTAGATGGAGGCAACACAACTATTCATTTAGGTGGAGGCAACACAACTATTCATTTAGGTGGAGGCAACACAACTACTCATTTAGGTGGAGGCAACATAACTATTCATTTAGGTGGAGGCAACACAACTACTCATTTAGGTGGAGGCAACATAACTACTTAGTTAGGTGGAGGCAACACAACTATTCATTTAGGTGGAGGCATCACAACTATTCATTTAGGTGGAGGCAACAAAACTACTCATTTAGGTGGAGGCAACAAAACTATTCATTTGGGTGGAGGAAAACTTTACTTTATTAACGGTTTAAAGGTCTCTTGATCTTTACTTTCTCAACTGAAGCTCCACCTACAAACAACAATGTCTTGTTAATCATAGAAATCCTACAACATCATTGTGCATCTTATCCACGTGATCACGAACCAGGAAGTATAAATAAACCCCCACCGGAGGAGGAGGGGCCAACAACCGGGGCCAATCAAATAGTTGCTGATGTAACAGATCAATAGGGAGGATCGCCCTCTGATTTAATCAATCAATGTTATCTCCAGCACCTTTCACGCCACACTATGTTCACACAAAGATACAATGAGATTACGGTTTAAGAAATAATCTGCATGTGACCCCCCCCCCACATGATGACTCATCGTGCTGGTTCCAGATCAGCTCTTTAAAGACTACGACTCCCCCGGGTAAAGCACCACCAGATGATCCCTCTCTGTAACTCCCCCTGGAAGAACCCCCGCGGCACTAATACAGCGCTCCCATTGAGATGAATGAGGAGCCCGGGGGTTCGAGCCTCTGTGGGTGTTACGGGGCCGTTAGCCGCCGTGCTAATCAGAGCTTTAAAGTACTGGATAAAGGTTTAAAACAGTCAGTTTAAAGTACTGGATAAACATTTAAAACAGTCAGTTTAAAGTACTGGATAAACATTTAAAACAGTCAGTTTAAAGTACTGGATAAACATATAAAACAGTCAGTTTAAAGTATTGGATAAAGGTGTAAAACAGTCAGTATAAAGTTTTGGATAAAGGTTTAAAACAGTCAGTTTAAAGTACTATATAAACATTTAAAACAGTCAGTTTAAAGTACTATATAAAGATTTAAAACAGTCAGTTTAAAGTACTGGATAAACATTTAAAACAGTCAGTTTAAAGTACTGGATAAACATTTAAAACAGTCAGTATAAAGTACTGGATAAACATTTAAAACAGTCAGTTTAAAGTATTGGATAAAGGTTTAAAACAGTCAGTATAAAGTTTTGGATAAAGGTTTAAAACAGTCAGTTTAAAGTATTGGATAAAGGTGTAAAACAGTCAGTATAAAGTTTTGGATAAAGGTTTAAAACAGTCAGTTTAAAGTACTATATAAACATTTAAAACAGTCAGTTTAAAGTACTATATAAAGATTTAAAACAGTCAGTTTAAAGTACTGGATAAACATTTAAAACAGTCAGTTTAAAGTATTGGATAAACATTTAAAACAGTCAGTATAAAGTACTGGATAAACATTTAAAACAGTCAGTATAAAGTACTGGATAAACATTTAAAACAGTCAGTTTAAAGTACTGGATAAAGATTTAAAACAGTCAGTTTAAAGTACTGGATAAACATTTAAAACAGTCAGTTTAAAGTATTGGATAAACATTTAAAACAGTCAGTATAAAGTACTATATAAAGATTTAAAACAGTCAGTTTAAAGTACTGGATAAACATTTAAAACAGTCAGTTTAAAGTATTGGATAAACATTTAAAACAGTCAGTATAAAGTACTGGATAAACATTTAAAACAGTCAGTATAAAGTACTGGATAAACATTTAAAACAGTCAGTTTAAAGTACTGGATAAACATTTAAAACAGTCAGTATAAAGTACTGGATAAACATTTAAAACAGTCAGTTTAAAGTACTGGATAAACATTTAAAACAGTCAGTATAAAGTACTGGATAAACATTTAAAACAGTCAGTTTAAAGTACTGGATAAACATTTAAAACAGTCAGTTTAAAGTACTGGATAAACATTTAAAACAGTCAGTTTAAAGTACTGGATAAACATTTAAAACAGTCAGTTTAAAGGTGGCCTAGCCGAGGGGAGAGCTGGGTAACTTTCAATAATCTCCATTACTGGGACCAGTTCAACCTGAAGACCGGAGACCAGTCTGAGACCAAGTCGTGTCCTGAGAGGAGTTCACACCACCCGGGGCTATGAAACTCACAGCGTGACTCACTTGGTTTGAGTGACAGTCATTTAATATAATCCAACACCTCTCTCTCTCTGGATGGTCCCGCCCACTTTTGTTATTTTTATTGTGTGTTTGCTGAAGATTCCACCAGAAGGGTTTCAGGTTACCTCCTCCTGTGAGGCGAGGGTTGAGTCAGACGTTTACTTATCACCTCCAGGGACCAGCTTGATGTCTTCCATGCCCTCTTCTACCCGGTCACCTGACTGTCTGTGGCCAATCAGGGAGGAGCTTCAGGATTACCTCTAATGTGGCATCGAGCCTCTTGGTGGTGAACAAAAAAGGCCTCTTGACAAAAGATATGAATCAAATGAGGCTTAAGAAAGAACATACATATTGCTAATGAAGTGGAGAATCTGGTGAAGGTTCCCTGATTAACATTACAGCAGTTAAGATGACCCCCCCCCCCCAAGACATTTTAAAGAGGAGGCGCATTCCTTAACGGGTCTGGAGGGTCAGGGAGTCCCAGGAAGACTCGACATGCGTCCACGCGCTCCTCAAAACCTCACAAATTTAGGGCTCACATTTTACAGTTGTGTTTTAAATCAACCGTAAAACGCTTTTAGTGCGCACGGCGAGCGCTTTGTGCAACGGGAAGTTCGGCGACGCAACCAGCAGAGCAACAAATTGCCCTTTCCAGATCTGTGTGAGGTTTGGGGGTCGCCTGGTATGTCGATGTGTGTTTTCTTTCCTTCAACGAGGACTCTTTTAGAGACAAAATTAGTAGAATTCAGACGCTAAATTTAACAGTTTTGGCCCCAAAAGAAGAAGAATTACTTGAATAAAACTGTCCAAGTGCCCTCAGTGTTACAAGCCAGGGGGAGAAGACTGTCCCAACTATTTCCGTCCATATATACCCTTCGTTTATTAATTTGCATCGATGACCAAAAGCTCATTCGTTGAAACATTTGGGCTCTAAATATTTTGGGCTGAATCGTGAATTTGTTTGTCCATATTCCGTTCGTCCTATTCAATTCCAATACTGCTAACCCACACTAAACTATTCATAGTGTGATGTTTTAAGAATAGTTGGTGATATTAACACACCCGTTCATATTCCATCTTTTTACCCGTATTTTCGTGCACGTGAAACGGGAACTTATTCCTTATTCAACGCGCCCTTTTTTGATGCTAAGCTACCGATTTAATATTTTTCTATTCTTGTTGCTCAGAAGGGTTTTTTTTGTCCTCCATGTACAAAACACAAATAAATGTGTTAAATAAATACAGAGCAAGCCATCCTCAGCCATCCTGTAGTGGATCATGGATATAAAACCATATATATATATATATATATATATATATATATATATATATATATATATATATATATATATATTTAAAACCATATATATATATATATATATATATTTAAAACCATATAAATATATATATATATATACATATATATATATATTTAAAACCATATATATATATATATTTAAAACCATATAAATATATATATATAAAAATATATATATATTTAAAACCATATAAATATATATATATATTTAAAACCATAAAAAATGTATATATATATATATAAAACCATATATATTTAAAACCATATAAATATATATATATATATTTAAAACCATATAAATATATATATATATAAAACCATATATATATATATATTTAAAACCATATATATATATATATATTTAAAACCATATAAATATATATATATAAATATATATATATATATATTTATAACCATATAAATATATATATATTTAAAACCATACAAATATATATATATTTATATATATATATATATATAAAACCATATATATTTAAAACCATATAAATATATATATATATATTTATATATATATATATATATAAAACCATATATATTTAAAACCATATAAATATATATATATATATTTATATGGTTTTAAATAAGTGTTACATATTGTGCATTGGCGTTGATTTTTATTTTTTTTGGCAGGCTTTTCTTTGCAGGTGTCTGAGATGCATTCTGCCGCCTCCGTCCACAGCGGCTGCATCGTTTTGCCATTTGGTGTCCCCGTCTTCAAAAACAGCCTTTTTGTCACTTTGAGGTCAAGGTTTGAGGCTTCGAGTGGGAAACAAACAGCTGTCCCACACGTTGAAGCGTCTGATCTCCTCCACCGACTCCCTAACAGGACTTCGAGTCTCTTTTTGTAAACGCCCCCCCTCCCCCGGTCATAAATACCACAGACGCTAAAGGACTTTGTGGCTTCGGGACGTAAACGTAGTTTTATTTTTTATTTGCATTGCCGCACCGACGCTTCGGCACAACGTCACTGTGAGTCAATACGACAAGTAGCTCTAAGAGGCCGGTGTGAACTTAAAAAAAAAAAAAGGTCACTTAAAGGTGCGAAAGCCACACTTTGCCCATGACGATGTTTAAAAAACTTTCACCACGCGACTGAACCTTCCACCAAATCTTCCACAGACCTGAAACCAAAGCCTCTCCCTCTCTCTCTCTCTCTCTCTCGAGTTATGTATTCAAACCCCAGAGGAAACAAGTCAGATGTCGTGGGGGGAGTTTTCAAGACTCTGCATTTGTTTTTCCCCTGGCAGAGTGGGACCTCCCCTCCACTCTCTCCTCTGCGTGCACTCCGTGACCCCCGATTCCGCGAAGAAGCAGATAAAAGGTGCACAGCCCGATCAAAGTGCACGGTCTGCAGCACCCTGAGCCTGTATGTCTGGGGGGGGGGGGGTTGTTTTGGTCCCGTTCTACTAGTGTCCATGTTGCCCGCACATGAGGATGAGGAGGAGGAGGAGGAGGAGGAGGAGGAGGAGGAGGAGGAGGAGGAGGAGGAGGAGGAGGAGGAGGAGGAGCACAGTGTTCCCGCTAAACGAGACTCAACAATCCGCTGAAAGCATCGTTAAAATGAGTCATGAGCACGGTTTCACAATCCGATCGGCCTCCATTGGTTTCAGTGCGCGGTGAAAGCGGCTTGGCGGGGCCTTGAAGGTGCTTTGGGAGGAAGTAGAAACAGGTGCTTCATTTAAAAACGTGTAGTACGGTGTGTAGTCGTGTAAGAACGAGTTCCTGGTGGATAATTATGTGGCGTTACCGCCGGGTTTCCCCTGTTTACGTGAGTTTAGTCACGACAATAGACTGACAATAGACTGACAATAGACTGACAATAGACTGAGTCACGACAATAGACTGAGTCACGACAATAGACTGAGTCATGACAATAGACTGAGTCATGACAATAGACTGACAATAGACTGACAATAGACTGAGTCACGACAATAGACTGAGTCATGACAATAGACTGAGTCATGACAATAGACTGACAATAGACTGAGTCACGACAATAGACTGAGTCATGACAATAGACTGAGTCACGACAATAGACTGAGTCACGACAATAGACTGAGTCATGACAATAGACTGAGTCATGACAATAGACTGAGTCACGACAATAGACTGACAATAGACTGACAATAGACTGAGTCACGACAATAGACTGAGTCATGACAATAGACTGAGTCATGACAATAGACTGACAATAGACTGAGTCATGACAATAGACTGAGTCATGACAATAGACTGAGTCACGACAATAGACTGACAATATATATTTATATAATGTATTTATCTTTCGCATTCCAAATGCGGTAACCTCCGTTCATCGATTGCAAAAATAAAACAAAACAAGAGGCTTCAAAACGTGACTCGACGGGTGACGTCACTCCGACTG
>NC_046970.1:24773784-24788784 GCF_009769545.1 Cyclopterus lumpus | reverse complement strand
TACAACTGCATGGCTAAATATCTATTAAAAGAATAATTTACAAACTACAGAACGTTGGCCGCGTTTTCTCGCTTGGACCAAGTACTTATGTTACTTTTTGTAATTTTGTAGTCATTTTTCAGACAAACTTGTTCATATTTTTAAAGGTTTGGCTCAATTTCTATTTTTAACCCCGTTTAGATGACTGGACGTGTAATTTTGTATGGATTTTTTGGGGAAAAAAATACAATATGTAAATCCTTATTCATTGTTCAGATAATATTTATCCTGTCAAGAGATTTTAAACTTATGTATTTAGAGGGAACACATTTGTATTTCATGCTGTACATTGAGCGTGTTTGTTTGTTTGTTTGTTTGTTTGTGTGTGCAAATAAACCACAGACTGCGCAGCTCTCATTCATTCTTTAATTACATCAATATTAAAAAAAGTGCTGCTTGGTAAAGAATAACATTTCTTTTCAATCCTCAAATTCTAAAAATAAAAAGAAAAAAAGAGAAAAAAATAATTTATGATACAATAACAAAAATATTAACATTTCTCTTTAAAAAAAAAACCTGTACAATATTTAAATGAGAAAAAAAAAAAAAAAAAAAAAAAACACAGGCCAGACTGCAGCCAGGTGGAGGTAGGTTTTTCAATGCGAAGAACAAAAAAAATCACCCCTGCTGTCTTTTTAAAACCTCGGACTCTTTTCCGAACGTGAAACTCCACAAAAATATGAAACACACACAAAAAAAAAAAAAAAAAAAAAGGAGATAAAGCTTCCATAATATAACAATACAGAAGCAGGTGAGGTTTCAAGAAGACAGCGACATTAACGAACAGGAAACAAGACGTCCTGAACAAAAGATGCGTTTCAAGGCAGAACAGGTTTTTACCGTTAAAAACACAGAGACTCGTTGTTCCTACCGACGAATCGGAAACAGGAAGAACGTATCCCAAAAAAAAAAATACGGAAAAAAGATGCTTTTTAAGACTTGACGAGCAAAATGCTTTTTTCCATTTGCACATTTCATGACAAACAGCACGTTAAATGGTGAACATCTGCAATAATTGATATTTAGAGTAAAATGGCTTTCAGTTTAAAACACTTCCAACCCCATCATGGCCATTTTTTTTAATTCAGCACAAAGTTGGACTGATGCCAAGATTCATTTATGTGTATTTTTGTTATTTATATGCATCTGCTTTATGTATAGCAACCTAAAAAAAAAAAACCACCAAAAAAAACCAATTGGGCACGAAATGTCGCCGGTGAAAGTCGTTTCTTTAGAACGTCGTCAGCGGCCCTCGAAGCCGACGATATCGTTGTCATCAAACTAAAAATCATGCGACACATCTGCTCAGGAAGCATAATCAATCTTTAATCGAATCACAATGAGAAGGCGGTGGCGTAAATCTGTTTCTTTTTTTTAATATAAAACAATTCCACGACAACTCTTTGATCAAAAAGTAGGCGGCGACTCACGAATCACGGCGAAGGTCAAAAAGGTAAAAAAAAATTATTTTTTTTAAAAGTTACGTTTTTACTTAATTTGCGCTTGAAAACATTTTTTTTTATACTAAATATTGCAGTATTGCTGCTGCTGCCTCCAACGACGACCTTTCAAAATAAAAGGTCAGGACAAACAGTCTGTCCCTCTTTTTCTGGCAAGAATGAAAACGTTACAAAGTTTTTTTTTGTTTTCCCCGTCACGACTTTTGGCTGATTTTGCTACGACGGCTCCGGCTCACAGTTCTCGGTCCACTTGTCCAGACTCCAGTCTGCGCAAAAAAACCTGAATTCTCCTTTAATATGGCTACCGTTTGAGATCCAACAGTTCCAGACAATTATCAGAACACACACACACACACACACACAAACTGAAGTGACGGAGCTGGAGGTGGACCGGGGGGGGGGGGGGGGGGGGGGGTCGAGGCCGGGAGTTGTGTCCAGAAATCAAAAACCGGGTCCGTACAGTACTGGACTCGCATGAACCTGATAACAGAGTGGTGTCGGGCCCACGGGGGTCCGCCTGAGGCCAAACGGGGCTGAAAACACACTGAAGAACCTTCCTGATCGAAGGACATTGAAATAGCATCTGGAATTTAAAACTGGAATAATACAAACATTTTTAAAAAGCATAAAAGTGCAGTTTGACCAAATAACCTTTGAAGCCACCATCAGAGCGGAGGGATCACTGGTTAGTATGGCTATAGAGACGTCCTGAAAAAAACAACATTCAAGTTTTCATTTCAAACTACTGAAGCTGACGTGGCTTTCCAGTTATTTGGCCGCTGCCATTTGGCATCCCCAAAAAAACAAAAAAAACAAAAAATGAAATTTAAAAAAAAAAAAAGAGTCTTTCAGTGTGCGTTCAGCCAAAAACAAAAATATATATAAAAAAACAAAAAAATATATATAATAATCTACTAGCTCCATCCTCGTTTCAACGTGTTAAAAACAAACATCCTACTCTCTACAACAGTCAGCAGTCAAGGCATGAGAATGACGAACTCTGAGGCAACGAGTGTGTTGTTGTTGTTGTTTACTTCCATGGCAGCGTCTACACAGTCCAGATCTGTTGCCAGAAAGTACTTGAAATGTCAGAAAACGTTGTGCGTTCTTGTCCTTTGTACAAAGTCTCCTCCCCCAGTCCGCCACTAGCTGCGCAGCTGGTCCAGTCTGGCGTTGAGCTCTTCCTGCCTGGCGTGCAGCCGGTCCCGCTTGGCCTGCAGCCGGTGGCCCTCGTCCTCCAGGTCGTAGATGCAGTCCCGCGCCTTCTTCAGGATCACCACCTTGGACGCCTTGTCGTTGTGCGACAGCTCCGGCACGTTGTCGCGCAGGTGCACGAAGCAGTTCTTCAGCTCGTTGCGCCGCTGCCGCTCCATGACGTTGTGCGTCCGCCGCCGCTCCTCCTCGTCTTCCGTCTCCGCGGAGACGCGGGACGAGCCGTGGTGATGGTTGACGCCGCCGCCGCCGCTACTACTGCTGCTGCTGCTGCTGCGGTGGTACCGCGACGAGGACGACGAAGACGAGCTGCGAGAGGAGTGGTGGAAGCGCGACGAGTTTTCGCTCCCTCGCGAGCGCTTGCTGGACGAGGAGGGCGGCGGCGAGGCGGGACACGGCGCCGCGTAGTTGTGCTGCAGGTGGATCTCGAAGTAGTGGCGCTGGTTAGCGCGCTGCTCCTCCTCCCGCTTCAGCTGG
Organism: Cyclopterus lumpus; assembly: GCF_009769545.1. NCBI lineage: Eukaryota > Metazoa > Chordata > Actinopteri > Perciformes > Cyclopteridae > Cyclopterus > Cyclopterus lumpus. The sequence continues at coordinate 24,785,596 of NC_046970.1, read as the reverse complement.
CGGGCGGACAGGTCGGACAGGGAGGGCCGGGGGGAGGGGCTGGAGGAACAGCGCACCACGGTGACCACGTCGATCTCCTCCTCTGGAAGAAGAAGAAGAAGAAGAAGAGAGGTGAGTCCAATGACCTCCTGACCCCGTGACCACAAACAAGTGTGTCGACACTCTAAACACACAAACCGGTCGGCAGCAAACGTGCAGGATTACAGCAACAGATAAACGTTACGGGAGTTTTGATGCCTATAAATAAGTATTTCTAGTCAAAATTGGCACATTAATTCTGTTCAAATTAATTGAAAAAAAAAAATCCCATTTTTAAAACATATTTTTAGATTGAGCGGTGCTTAAAATAAAATAAAAGGAAAAGAATTCAATGCCAAGTCAGCCCTCTGGTTTACAAGCAGAGGGGCTGGAGTCGGTAACATGACTCATTAGGAGTTAATGGATGAAGCCGCAACAGTTACCGCTGAACATGAGTCACTGCGCACACACACACACACACACACACACCCCCTCCCTGGTCGATTATCTCTCCTAAAACCACTCATCTACTCATGTCACTGGAGGGCTGAAGCCCCGCCCCTCCTCCACTGCAACAACATCCCCAAGTCGTAAAAGAAAGAAAAAGAGCGCCCGGATAAGCTTTGAGTGCAAAGAACAATTTGGGCTCAGTGCCACTAAAGCTAACTGTGAATTATCAATGAAATCGCTGGCGAGGCTTTTTTCTGGGCGCGGAGCGTTGATAGACGGATAACGCCGCACAATGACAAGGCGGCGGCGGGCGGACCGGAAAACCAAACGCACCAATAAGATGCTAACGTGAATTTAATTAGAAATAAGATCCTGAAATTGATTTTGAAGTCAGAACAAATCTCAGAAATTTATTTTTTTTATATATATATATATAAAATTGGGGGCATGAACTCACCGGAGTCGCTGGATGAGTAGGTGGACAGCTCGCCGCCGGTGGACCCGTAGTCCGACGTGGCCTCGCTGGCCTCCTGGGCTTCCATCAGGTTCTGGCAGTCGAGCGTGGAGCCGGCGATCTCCTCGAAGATGCTGGTGTTGATGTCGGAGAGCAGCGGGCTGGAGCCCAGCATGGTGGACACCAGCTTCTCCTCCAGGTTCTTGTCCCCCGCCAGGCACTGCCACAGGCAGTCCTCGTCGCTCTCCAGCGGCGAGCAGCGCAGGCCGGGCTCGCCCTCCTTCTCGCCGCCGGCGCTGGCGGCTGCGGCGGCCGAGTGGAAGAAGTCGCAGTTCCAGTTGAGCTGCATGTCGTGGTCCTCCAGCAGGATGTCGGAGACGTAGCTCAGCTGGTCCTCCTTGGAGAGGGGCTTGCCACCGGCCAGCCCGGTCTTCATCGGCGGGGACTGGGGGGGCGTCGGCAGCGACTGGAGGTCCTTCATCAGGCTCTGGCAGAACTCGTCGTCGAACAGCAGCGGCTCCGTGTAGAGCCAGTCCTGCGACTGGGAGAAGCTTTGCAACATGTTGGCTTGCAGAATCTGGGAGAACAAAAAAAGGTTTTTAAAAAAAAATCTGAGAAGAAGTTTAAATCCAGACCAGTAGCTCCAGTGGGCAGGAAGTAAATCCCAGCAGCAGCCGCCACAACAGCACGTGTCGTAGTGAAAGTTTTAAAACCAGTTTCTCCAGACTTGAATTTATTATCTGTGTTTACATCACTCTAGCCCCGCCCACTACCCCGCTAGGGGAGGCAGTAAATCAACCTTTTAAAAAAAAAGGAGAAAAAAAAGATTTAAAGTTTAAACCCTCCCGATGACATCATAGGAACAGCTGGGAGAAGACAGAGGCAGAAACTTTACACCTCTTTTCCACAATTTGCATTCCCCCCCCCCCCCCCCCCCCCCCACCTCAACACCTGTAAATGGAGCCCGGCTGCCTGCTGACATGGAAAACAAAAGCCCTTGAGATAAAGAATGAGTGGCTTTACCCCCTCCCCCTCCCTCTGGTTACTCAACACTTAAACCCCTCTGCTACTGCTTCACATACATGACACGCATCCCCCCCCCTCCCCCCTTCTCAACTTCTCAAATACTTAAAATTAAAAAAACTCATTTGCACAAAAAAAACCAGAGCATTTAACTCCCCCCCGGAGGCTCTGCTGTGAACCCAATGACCCAGCGGAGGGAAAGCATGCTGATTTACTCCTGCTTTCAACACACCCTGAATGCATCACAATAAATAAAAATAAAATCCTTTAATGCCATTCAGAGAAAAAAAATGAATAAAAGCAGCAGACATAAATAAAGCCTTTTTTAAAAAAGGGAGGCAGTCCCATTAGCAGAGGGGGAATTCCTTCGCTCGGCTCATGGAGACTTATGGGATGTGCATGTGTAGCCGGGCTGTGCGGGGAGAACAAAGCCGCAGTGTGCGCGCTGCAGACCGGCACTCTTTTATAAAAAAAGGTGCCTTTCTTGACCCACCACGGGCTGGGAAACCGGAGTCACGACTTAAATACAGGCCAGAACAGTAATTAATGACGTTAATGATGACACCGCCCACACGCACGCACTTTTTTTTATTTATTTTTTTTAAATCACACTAAACTACTTACAATGCATGTTACTCACGAGACATGGCAGCTTAAAGTCAGACTATGCTGTGTGTAGAAGAAGAAGTGAGGCATGTCAAATATATATATATTAACACACATTTGCGTTGACCGCGCACGCGCCTCCTGCACCAGACTGCGCACGCGATTTAAAACCGCAACGTGCATTAAAAACCACACACAAGTTTTTTTAAAGTGTTTCCGTGTGTGTGTGTGTGTGTGTGTGTGGAGAGATACAGGACATACAAGTATATTAAAAACTATTTAAAAATTAAAAATTATACATTCCGGTAGGTTGAACTCGGAGGTCATTTAAACCACGACGTGGCTCCACACGTGAAACCAGACATGCATTTTTTTTTTCTAATTCCAACTATTTTAACACACGCACGCGCACATTTATAACAGCAACCAGCACACACACACACACGCAGTTTCTCCACAAAAGCAGCCATGAGGTGACTTTTTTTTCCCCCTTTTAAAAAACGCCACATGCGTTATAAAAAAATTTTTTAAAAACGAGCTTACCTTCAAAACGAGAGCGGAGGAATAAAGATGGCCGAAAGAAGAAGAAAAACAAACTAATAATAATAATAATAATATCCGAGTTAAAGTCCACGGAGGGGTCGCGAGCAGCGGATCAGCCCGAGCGGTGTTTTCTGCGTGTGAAGTTAAAGTTGCAGCCGGGCAGCATGGTGTTTATATCGCGGCGCGCGTGCTCCGCCGTGGGCAGACAGAGTGGGTGTGGCCGCGCGGAGGGTCGCTGGGTTTGTATGTTCCCTCCGAGCAGCCTGGGCGGGGTGTGTCCTTCCGCCAGCCGCACACACACACACATGGGAAATTGCGCCAAAACCGTGGAAACGGGGATAGTGGCAACCGGTAACCCCCCCTCCTCCCCGGTTGATCCGTCTCCGGTTGACGTTGAGATTGAGTCGTGGCGGACGATACCCGGGAGAGACTGCGCGTGCGGGTATTTTTCTCGTGGTGGGTGGGGGGGGGGACTATGTTTTTTCGTTGAACCGAGCGGAGGGATACCAAGAAGCAGGCTTGGGATTCCAGGAAAATGGTGGCGGGTAAAAAAGAAAAAAAAAAGTTACGACAGAAACACACGTGGATCGCGAGGAGGTGCCGGGTGTCTTACTGCCTGTCTGTCTGCCTGTCTGTCTGTCTGACGTGCCTGTCTGTCGCGCACCGGAGCTGCGCAGCAGAAGATCCGAGGCGATTTTTTTTTTTTAACGGGGAAAAAAAAAAAAGAATTGTGAGATGCGTCACCAATTTAAAAAAAAAAAAGAGAAAGAAATGTGTTAAAGGAATAAATAAATAACTTTAATTCATAATGAGTGCAGAATGTGGGTTTCTAATGGGGTGTCAGAGAGACAGGCGGAGAGACAGACAGGCTGCATGCTTTTAAAGCCACGTTGTCCTCCACGTCCGACTCTTGCAGGTCAGTTTCACCATCCAGCGCCCACTCCTCTTCCTCCTCTTCCTCCTCTTCCTCCTCTTCCTCCTCTTCCTCCTCTTCCTCCTCTTCCTCCTCCTCCGTTACTACTACAACCACAAACTATCTCAAACTGTCATCCACGTCGTTTTTTGAGCTCTCCTGACATTTAACTCCACTCACATGCTCCATGAAAGCGTCTATACGGGCTGCGCGTGCACGCGCTGTCAATGTACACGTTGTGAATAATTAAAATGCACTTTTACAATGTTTTATACATCGTGTGCACTTAAATAAAATAAAAATAAAAATCATAATAAACTGCAGAATAAATGCATGAATAAATCCGCGTGGAAATAAAAGGAGATGCAAAAAAAAAAAAAAAAAAAATTATATAAAACACAAAATGTGATAGTATGTTGTTAAAATAAATTAAAAAAAGAAGCCCCGTGCGCGCGGGGATGAATGAACTCCAATCATCCCCGCTCCGGTACCGCAGCCCTCCCTTTCCCCACCCGCCTCGCGCAGCTCCTCTCCGGTCGCCGCACGTTACATAACCGACGAGGATTCGCCGGTACACGTGCGGGCGCGTCGGTCAACCAGTGCGCGAGCCCGCGTCGGTTCACGTGCGTTTCTCGGCGAGCACGGAGGGGGAACTCGTAACAGGAGTCTGCATGCCGACCACATACACGCAGCTCTTTAAATGTACACGCGCGCGCGTGTTTCATAATGCACATGAGGCGGCTCGCAGACCATATATATACATATTATGAATTATTGTTGTATATATATATATTATATTATATATATATATTCTTGTGTAAGGACCACTGTTGGTAAAAGTATGTGCACGTGCGTGGTGCACGCGGAACAAAGAGGTAAAGTGAAGCTCACATTGCACCGCAGTGTGTCACCACATGTAAATAAACACGATGTTTATTGTTATTCCTGCATCGCAGCATTGTTGTCTGTCACGTGACACATATATTCCTCCAGAGAGTCAATGCTCTCCACCGTAATCCAACAAAGAAATAATTATTATATATTTTTTTAATTGGTGTTTTCTTCATATTTTTTTTTTAATTCAAGTGCTGCTCCACATTGGGAGGGTGCGTGCTCTGTGTGCGTGTGCGCAGCAGCTGATGCAGGGCGGATCACAGCAGCATGTTGCACACAAAGAGAGGACCTGATGTGAATAACTGGGTTAATGTGCCACCTACCGGCCGGCTGGCTGGCTGGCTGGCTGGCTGGCTGGCTGGCTGACTGGCTGGCTGGCTGCTTTCTTGCCCCGCATGCTAAGACACCCTGCTGGCTGGCTGGCTGACTCACTTTCATGACTACAAGATCACAAATAGCAAAGAGATGTTTCACAGCCATCACACCCAAACACATCTGTGCTACTCCACGAGTGTCCATGTTTGTTTCCTGCTGGACAAAGATGATGAAGATGAAGAGCATCCATCTTCACCTCCACGCAGAAGGAGGGACTTGTTCACACGTCTGTCACTCAACATCATCCAGGTTTATTTTTGAAATATATCTCATTTTATATATATATATAACATATGTGTTTTTTTTAAATTTCTTGCTGTATATGTGACAGATTTTTTTAAATATTGTTTTAAATAAATAAAGGTAAATTAAAAATCAGCATAAAATGACTTGCATAAGGCAAACAGTCATTAAAATCTGATAGTTGTGTCCCCTCCGACCCGACAGTGATGCAGGAAATACATCTTTCAGTGGAAACTACTTGTGGCTCTTCCCATTCCTCAGCTCGTACGTCTTCGATTCCTCTCCTCTCGATTCCTCTCCTCTCGATTCCTCTCCTATCGCCTCGTCTCCTTGCGTCTTAGTCTCCTCCCACCTGAGGCGACGAGGACGGAGGAGTCGAGGGTTCAACAAAATGAGACATCCTTCCTTTGGAGTCGTCATTTTATGATCTCAGATGAGCACAACAGCCTTCACGACAATTTATATATTTCATATATAATAATATAATTTATATATATATATTATTTGTTATACATATATTTTTGATTTGTTATATATATATTTTATTTTATATAATTAAATTCACAACATGGCACGCCTCTTTTCATACGTCACTGGCATCCTCGCTCCTGAGCCTCCAGCTTTTCTTTAACTATGTAACTATTTAAAAAAAGACTGTGAACATAACGAGAGGAACGCGTTGCTGGACCTCCGTATGAAAAATGACACGAACCTCTGAGTGATGATTCGTGCTTCAGTGATAAAAAGGCGCCTCTTGAACTAATTTCCCTGTGAACTTCGGGGCGTGTGAATGCTGCTACGTCGCTCATGATTACTTTAAATCCCTCTGCGCGAACATCTGGGTGAAAGAATCAGCCTGAAGAGGCCGACTGATAACCCACTCAGATCTGAAACAAAGGGGACTGTCATCTGCTAAAAGTGGCTCGTTAAACGTGTGACCCAACAGCCCGGCGAGGTACTCATGGCCCGTCTAGTTTCTGTTCAAACGGTCCGAATTGCTGACTGTCGAGATTAAAGGTCAATCTGCTGACTGACTGACCGACTGACTGGTTGACCGGCCCAGTGAACTCCATGGCAATAAGAAAGCTAATAGGACGCACACACACACGCACACACACACACACACACACACACACACAGCCCGAGGGTGAGAGACAGCCTGGGAATGGGATTACCGCTATGTGTATGTGTGTGTGTGTGTGTGTGTGTGTGTGAGTGCCACCACTGTGATCTCCTCCTCCTTATTAGGACTGCTCATCCTGCAGTGTGTCTCTGTGCAGACAGACAGGCTGCTGCTGCCTGTCTGTCTGCCTGCTTTAATTAGACAACAGCGACTACTGAAGAATAAGCTCACACACACACACACACACATACACACACATCCCTAGAGTGAGTGGTTCTCAAACTCTGGTTGGGGGGCTGGTTCTGGTCCAATGGACGGACTATAGGTTTTAACACATTTTGTCTTCTTCCTATTTAAAGATAAATTTAAAAAAGACATTTAATTTGACGCCCGTGTCGGTGTTTATTCGTGAGGTCTCAGTTCTCAGGGAGGGAAATACCTGCATGTCTAACAAGACCTCTGGATGGGCACTCGTCTGCATCGTCACCTGTATCCAGACCTAAATGTTGGCACTGTGCGATGAATGTCGACGTTTCTGAACCAAAAAATATAAGCTTCATGAATACGTGCAACAAGATAATACAACAAGGTAGCGGAACAAGGTAGCGGAACAAGGTAACGGAACAAGGTAACGGAACAAGGTAGCGGAACAAGATAACGGAACAAGGTAGCAGAACAAGGTAGCGGAACAAGGTAGCGGAACAAGGTAGCGGAACAAGGTAGCGGAACAAGGTAGCGGAACAAGGTAGCGGAACAAGGTAGCGAAGGTAGCGGAACAAGGTAGCGGAACAAGGTAGCTGAACAAGGTAGCTGAACAAGGTAGCTGAACAAGGTAGCTGAACAAGGTAGCGGAACAAGGTAGCGGAACAAGGTAGCGGAACAAGGTAGCGGAACAAGGTAGTGAAGGTAGCGAAGGTAGCGGAACAAGGTAGCGGAACAAGGTAGCTGAACAAGGTAGCTGAACAAGGTAGCTGAACAAGGTAGCGGAACAAGGTAGCGGAACAAGGTAGCGGAACAAGGTAGCGCAACAAGGTAGCGGAACAAGGTAGTGAAGGTAGCAAAGGTAGCGGAACAAGGTAGCGGAACAAGGTAGTGAAGGTAGCGAAGGTAGCGGAACAAGGTAGCGGAACAAGGTAGCGGAACAGGAGGTTAAGTTTTAACACATTTTGTCTTCTTCCTATTAAAGATAAATTTAAAAAAGACATTTAATTTGACGGCCGTGTCGGTGTTTATTCGTGAGGTCTCAGTTCTCAGGGAGGGAAATACCTGCATGTCTAACAAGACCTCTGGATGGGCACTCGTCTGCATCGTCACCTGTATCCAGACCTAAATGTTGGCACTGTGCGATGAATGTCGACGTTTCTGAACCAAAAAATATAAGCTTCATGAATACGTGCAACAAGATAATACAACAAGGTAGCGGAACAAGGTAGCGGAACAAGGTAACGGAACAAGGTAACGGAACAAGGTAGCGGAACAAGATAACGGAACAAGGTAGCAGAACAAGGTAGCGGAACAAGGTAGCGGAACAAGGTAGCGGAACAAGGTAGCGGAACAAGGTAGCGGAACAAGGTAGCGAAGGTAGCGGAACAAGGTAGCGGAACAAGGTAGCTGAACAAGGTAGCTGAACAAGGTAGCGGAACAAGGTAGCTGAACAAGGTAGCTGAACAAGGTAGCGGAACAAGGTAGCGGAACAAGGTAGCGGAACAAGGTAGCGGAACAAGGTAGCGGAACAAGGTAGTGAAGGTAGCGAAGGTAGCGGAACAAGGTAGCGGAACAAGGTAGCTGAACAAGGTAGCTGAACAAGGTAGCTGAACAAGGTAGCGGAACAAGGTAGCGGAACAAGGTAGCGGAACAAGGTAGCGCAACAAGGTAGCGGAACAAGGTAGTGAAGGTAGCAAAGGTAGCGGAACAAGGTAGCGGAACAAGGTAGTGAAGGTAGCGAAGGTAGCGGAACAAGGTAGCGGAACAAGGTAGCGGAACAAGGTAGCGTTAAAATAATGAACTCAAAATTATAAGCATTTTTTATATCAGCATTTTAAGAAGTCAGACGGCTTTAATTTGTCACCACAGAATGAGCATCGACTTTTTCCAAAGATTCTCTTTGTAAAGGAATTCAAGAAAAGAAAGAGGACTTCACTCAGCAGCATCATCAGTTTCCATAAAGCTTTCCAATCGAAAGCAACGGGTTCAAAACGTTTCTTCATTTAACTCAAACGTAACATGAAAAAACGTTCACTTCGGTTTCCTTAATCACACCAACTCAAACGCTGGAACCATTTCCTGTCGCGGCGGCAGCGGCGGTGGGGTTAGCATCCGAGCTAATCTGCATAACATTACACCCGTCGGAATGAATGTCGGAGCGGTTCCCAGCGGGACAATCGACTCGTCATTTCCATTTGTTTCAAATGTAAACTCCCCGTGTCATGCATGCACCGCGGGGGGCTGATGAGCACATTAGAGGAGTTTTACAAGTCTTATCCTCGAGTCCTTTAAAGAGGCGACTCCGGGGCTAAAAGACGTTGTTGTATCATCTGCATTTTTGGGTGCCTTGAGCAGAAATTTCCCGACCTCATCTTTCTAATTTTTCGGGGCATTTTATCCTGCTTTGAACATTTCGTATTTATAAAACATGGAATACAACACAAAGCTCCGCAATGCAGAGAGGGAAATATATCAATCTGTGAACTCACATTTCATATTAATGGACTGCGTTTATCTTTATCTTTGTTCAAACCCTGTAGAGAAACAATTAAAGTGTTAAAAACATAAAGTTGGATGTCCTGTAAACTGTTTGATTTGCACAGCAAAAAATATTGACGCCAATGTAGATTTTGATGACCTCTTGTTTCTAAAGCATTTAAAAGCAATTTGGCCCACTTTGTATAATCCTTAGACATGCAAATAGAGCTTTTCTATCAGCGAGCTGTTTGCCGGCAGCCGGCTCCTCCACGGCGAGTGTAAACGATCCCTTTAGGGGTGCAAATGAGAGAGAGGAACCGCCGCCGGCTGGGGTGCATATTTTATTTTAAATAAGGACGGCATGCGTGGTGAGTGTTTGCTTCACTTACAACCTTAAAATATCTTGACATCAATATTTGTTTGACAGGAATTATCATTAATTATTCATTAATCATTAATCAGTGTACAACGCATCGCGTTTAAAGTTGATTAAAATCTAATAAATAGGGTAAAGATGGCGAGTGAGGGGAAGTTTTTCGGTCGCGAAGGTCACGGAGAGAGAAAGAGAGACTCGTCCTCCTCTTCCCGTCATTCCTCTGAAATTACAGCTCTCAAAGCGTCACCACATGATCTCACCAAACTGTGTAATGACAGACCTGCACACACACACACACACACACACACACATGTTGGTGCTGTTGTGTCATCGAGTTGTGTATAAATTCGTTCACGCGCCCACGGGCATCGATGTGTTTTATGTTTCCTCGTTGCTTCCAATGAAAAAGACCAGCAGCGCCGAAGAGGACGGGAGAGGGAAGACCACACAAGTTCAACGCCGTGTTGGACCCCCGTGGAAAAGGAGATGTGCCGCGGGGGGGGGGGGGGGGGGGGGGGGGGGGACCGAACCGGAGACGTCCCACGAGTCCATGTGACTTCCCACTGTTCCCACCGTCGTCGTGGAGACGGAGTTTGGTTTTCCAGGGGTTTTGGCGGTGCAGATGACCAGAGAGACTTTACTTGTTCTGACGCCCCCCAAAGCTGCAGACCTCCATCGGTAAACGAGACCGCCAGAGAGAAGACGGTCTCGTTTCTATAGAGATCTTCGTCCACCGTGGACAGACCCATATCCAGCAGAGACCAGTCCACCGTGGTCAGACCCATATCCAGCAGAGACCAGTCCACCGTGGTCAGACCCATATCCAGCAGAGACCAGTCCACCGTGGTCAGACCCATATCCAGCAGAGACCAGTCTACCGTGATCAGACCCATATCCAGCAGAGACCAGTCTACCGTGATCAGACCCATATCCAGCAGAGACCAGTCCACCGTGGACAGACCCAGCTCCAGCAGAGACCAGTCCACCGTGGACAGACCCAGCTCCAGCAGAGACCAGTCCACCGTGGACAGACCCAGCTCCAGCAGAGACCAGTCTACCGTGGACAGACCCAGCTCCAGCAGAGACCAGTCCACTGTGGACAGACCCAGATCCAGCAGAGACCAGTCCACCGTGGACAGACCCATATCCAGCAGAGACCAGTCCACCGTGGACAGACCCAGCTCCAGCAGAGACCAGTCCACCGTGGACAGACCCATATCCAGCAGAGACCAGTCTACCGTGATCAGACCCATATCCAGCAGAGACCAGTCTACCGTGATCAGACCCAGCTCCAGCAGAGACCAGTCTACCGTGGACAGACCCAGCTCCAGCAGAGACCAGTCCACCGTGGACAGACCCAGCTCCAGCAGAGACCAGTCCACTGTGGACAGACCCAGCTCCAGCAGAGACCAGTCTACCGTGGACAGACCCAGCTCCAGCAGAGACCAGTCCACCGTGGACAGACCCATATCCGGCTTCACCTGCAGCCTCGGACCTGCAGTCGGAGCTCCAGAGGGAGGAGGAGACCTCCTTGGGCCTGGAGCCTCGCTACTGTTCTGGTCCCCACTAGGAGCCGACACCGACTCCACGGTAATGGAGAACCAGGACGTATTTCTGGACCCGCTGGAGGGAAGGGGGACACGGGAGAACCAGAACCTGGACTGACTGGAGCAGACTGCAGTAAAATGAGAGGTTTTCTGAAGGGACCCTGGCGCTCAGAGGCACTACCACTTTAGTCCACAGGGGGCACCAGAATCAACATAACACCAAAGTTACTTGTAGTAGCGTTAACTAACGCCAACAAATGTACTTTATTAACGCCAACAAATGTACTTTATTAAAGCCAACAAATGTACATAATGAACTTATTTATTTGAACCCAAACGACAACATGTATACGATACAATATTTTAACGAATATCGATTCCAATGAAGCAGTTTTCTAGGAAATGTACAAAAAACGGGAGAATACGGATCAATTGGAGCAAATATGTGCCTCTTTGTTCTTTAGTCACAAATACATTCAGAAATGTTGTGCGTGTTTCTCTCAGCGCTGCGACCCAAAATAAAACAGATAAATTCCACGGATACTCTGAATTAAATTAAATTAAA
>NC_046970.1:24733784-24768784 GCF_009769545.1 Cyclopterus lumpus | reverse complement strand
CGAGGACCGGCTGTTTAGTCCTGGATGAGGTGTCACACCCGTTGTTTAGGCTCCTATCAAACTGAAAGGTCCTAAAGTCCAGACCAAAGGAGGCACTTGTCAAAGGGCCCTAAAAGCTAGCGGCCCTGTGCTAAATGCTAACATGCTCACAGTTACCAGCGAGCTGAGCTTTTAGCTATTTGGTAAATTAAAGTTTCGAACCGATTATAATTAAACTGCAATTAAATGCAGTTGGATTGTAAATGGACTTTATCTGCATGGCACCTTTCTAGTCTTATACCCATCAGGAGCAACTTGGGTGCAACTTAAGTGTCTTTCTTGCCCGATGACACCAATCGCAACATCGATCTTCGAGTTTGGAAGACGACCCCGCTCTACCACTGAGCCCCGTTAAGGTTAAAGAGACCATCAAAGTCATTACGATTCATCCTCTGGGCACCATGAGTGTGTGTACCAAAGGTCTTGCCAATACATCCGATAGTTCTTTAAGATATTTTTGGCGTGACGGGGTGCAAAGACGAGGGACCGACAAAATCCGTTGGCTTCGACGTCCATTCAATGAATGGGTAGAAAACGCATGAATGACAAGAGCTCTCTGGCAGACGCAGACGGACACAAACCACTTCTCCATTCGGTCCGCCAGAAACCGGCTACAGGAAAGGCAGGAAGAGGAAGAGGCCTCCATCGGCCCCTACGACTGCCCCGCTCTCTCTTCCCCTCTTCCTCTTTCTGCTTAATAATAGAAAGTTCCGGACGTGTTTGTAGAACTTGTTGCATGCAGACTGATGTTCCTTTGAGAACACGTTGCGTTCATGTCATACTGAGGGAATGAATCAAGAGAGAAGTAGTCATTTTCTCATTGACTTCTATACAACCAGAGGAGTCGCCCCCTGGTGGTCAGGAGAGAGAATGCAGCTTTAACACATGAAGCATAGACTTCTATACAACCAGAGGAGTCGCCCCCTGGTGGACATTAGAGAGAATGCAGCTTGAACAGATGAAGCATAGACTTCTATACAACCAGAGGAGTCGCCCCCTGGTGGACAGTAGAGAGAATGCAGCTTTAACAGATAAAGCATAGACTTCTATACAACCAGAGGAGTTGCCCCCTGGTGGTCAGTAGAGAGAATGCAGCTTTAACAGATGAAGCATAGACTTCTATACAACCAGAGGACTCGCCCCCTGGTGGACATTAGAGAGAATGCAGCTTTAACAGATGAAGCATAGACTTCTATACAACCAGAAGCGTCACCCCCTGCTCGACAATTGTTCATTAATGTCAGGATTGTACAGTTCTGTATCGTTAGTTACACGACTTGCCACCACGGTGTGACGTCGTTCTGTGTTTCTCCAAAAGTTGACTCTGTTTCAGCTTTTCACTGCATGTTTTTATTTGGTTTCCCCTCCGTCGTTGCCTAAAAAGCACTTCCACCCTTCCAACACTCAAATGAATGGCAGGGCACACGACCGGGTGTAAATGCAGCCAAGAGACTTTTTAAACACCAGAGGCCTTTTTTTATGGTCCACTGCATTTGCACAACAATATTTCTTTGTTGTTGGTTTTCTTTCCTGTACTAAACTGATTGTATTCACATGTATAATTTGTTGGCAACGATACAAGGTTGGTGGAAATTCCAAAAGGGAAACCCCCTGGCTTTCATCTGACAATTAATTTGATTGTTTTAAAATTAGCTTGTACTACTTGTGAAACATTCTGTCCGTACGCGTCGTCTCTCAACACCAACTCCAGTCCCAAGTTGCTATTCCTGACCAGCACATGCAAATGTCTTGGCCCATTCATATATAATATATCTATTTATAGATATATAGATATATATGCTAGCAACACCGGCACCTGAAAAGATATCCCCTTAACCCCATAGTCAGACCAAAAGTCAATGAGTTGGTCATTTCTTTTTTCGCACCTCGACTAAAAGGTATACAACTTGTGTAGAACGGACATATTCAAAACATAGTGTTGGACAACAAAGGGGGCGAACGACACACTATATTACCAGATCTCCTCCATACAGCTATAAAAGAAACCAAAACATCTCACAGTAGCTTAGACATTAAACCGTTTACCTCGCACTGAGTGCTCTGGGTCTACAGGTTCACGGTCGTTGGTCCTCTGCCTGCACAAAATCCTTTTGAGACCCTTTTTATTGAAAAGGTTTTGCAACTGTCGCAGATTGGCATCGCCGCGGGTGAATAGTTTGGACGGGCAAGTATTTGCAGGGGAGTATTTCTCCTGTCAGTGTTATTTATTTGTCGTTGTGTGGGAAAGGCCTTTCAGAAAGACAGAAGCCAACGGCGAACAGCCGCCGCCGCCCGCTCAGAGAGGGTCGCCCTTTCCTGCCGAGCCGCCGGTCGGCCCCACTTATGGTACAGTCATTCAGTTATACTGCTCCTATTGTCACGCAGCCAATATTGTACACGAGCATAAACAAAACACACTGTCCTATTGAGCTGAAGTTAATCCCCTGCAGGCCCCTGAACACACAGCCACAGACGCTCCTTTGTGCGATCCAAACACCCGTTCGGCCCCGTGGAGATGGCCCATCACATGCCTGCTTCTCCGGTTGGTTATTATATTATTTAGGGAAGAAGCTCGAGGACGTTTTGATGTCGCGATCCAGTGAGGGAACATTTTGTCTCAGTTAATAAAAGTACTGGAGCTGTGAACATGTGAATCGTCTGGATTGGAAAGACTTTGAGACTCGTTTAGACGGTCACGATGGCAGCTTCGGTACCGCGCTCTATGCTACTTGTAAACATCCGACGATCCACCGGTCAAACGTTTGCGGCATTTTTTTAATCGAACCGGAAAGGTTCAGCAGAGCTTTTCAGGTTGGAGGAGCAGCGGCTCCACGAGCGCTCGGCAAAATGCGACGCCGGGGATTTCGAACTCTGGCCAACGAGATGGAGGCCGGGTGTTAGTGCGGCGCTCTAACACCCGGCCTACAAGATGACCAACATGGAGCCCAAACACGCGGACTCGTTATTCTTTGGGACTTTGACTTTGGACCTTTAAATATAAAATAATGTTACGTTTATCACCACGGACAAACACACACTGGACCACTGCTCCACTGTAATAAAGGAAGTCATCGTTGTGCGGTTCATTTTCTCCCGACCTACAGACAGTAAACCTTCATCCACACTAATACGTTTGGAACAGAAACGATTGGTTTTCGTGGTAAAAAGTAGCAAAAGTTATGTATTTAAGAATGGAAACGTAGTCGTGTGGACGTGGCCTGAGGCAGCTTGTTTTACAGGTACACATCTGAGTTTTCATGTAAACAAACAGTTACGTTGACGATAACACTGTGTATATCCCCAAATGTCATAGTCCCATTTTACTCCTGTCGTATTCGGATGTGATTTAATACTCTTCATTCACACACACACACACACACACAGGCACACCAACGAGGAGGCCACTGGACAGACGGGCCGTGGACCAATCAGAGAGCCCGGAGGGACCTGCAGATCAAGTGTCTCGGCAGCAGAAAGGAAGTACGAGAGGAGAGACAGAAGCAACGACTGAGGACGACCGCAGCTGGCAGCTCGACGACGTTCCCGACGTTCCCCGAAGCTCGAACTGTGGAAGGTTCTAGGAACCTCAGCAACAAGCCAGGAGGAGGAGGAGGAGGAGGAGGAGGAGGAGGAGGAGGAGGAGGCAACAGGGCGGGAGATCAGGGTTAGCGTGGTGGAGTGGTGAAACCAGAGGACTTTATTTTTAGCACCACAAGAAGAAAGAGACAGAGAGGGAGAGAGGAAGGCAGAAATACATTCATTTATCTTCATCGTTTGTAAATATTTATACATTTCAGCGCAGCTGTAACTTCATGCGTCAGAAGGTCCATTTTCAATCTGCCTGTTAAGCTTTAACACATACAATCAGAGGAGTCGCCCCCTGGTGGTCAGGAGAGAGAATGCAGCTTTAACACATGAAGCATAGACTTCTATACAATCAGAGGAGTCGCCCCCTGGTGGTCAGGAGAGAGAATGCAGCTTTAACACATGAAGCATAGACTTCTATACAACCAGAGGAGTCGCCCCCTGGTGGTCAGGAGAGAGAATGCAGCTTTAACACATGAAGCATAGACTTCTATACAATCAGAGGAGTCGCCCCCTGGTGGTCAGGAGAGAGAATGCAGCTTTAACACATGAAGCATAGACTTCTATACAACCAGAGGAGTCGCCCCCTGGTGGTCAGGAGAGAGAATGCAGCTTTAACACATGAAGCATAGACTTCTATACAACCAGAGGAGTCGCCCCCTGGTGGTCAGGAGAGAGAATGCAGCTTTAACACAAGAAGCATAGACTTCTATACAACCAGAGGAGTCGCCCCCTGGTGGTCAGGAGAGAGAATGCAGCTTTAACACATGAAGCATAGACTTCTATACAACCAGAGGAGTCGCCTCCTGGTGGTCAGGAGAGAGAATGCAGCTTTAACACATGAAGCATAGACTTCTATACAACCAGAGGAGTCGCCTCCTGGTGGTCAGGAGAGAGAATGCAGCTTTAACACACGAAGCATAGACTTCTATACAACCAGAGGAGTCGCCCCCTGGTGGTCAGGAGAGAGAATACAGCTTTAACACACAAAGCATAGACTTCTATACAACCAGAGGAGTCGCCTCCTGGTGGTCAGGAGAGAGAATGCAGCTTTAACACATGAAGCATAGACTTCTATACAACCAGAGGAGTCGCCCCCTGGTGGTCAGGAGAGAGAATGCAGCTTTAACACATGAAGCATAGACTTCTATACAACCAGAGGAGTCGCCCCCTGAATAACTCGGAATCAGTTGTTTTTTGGGATCACAATATCCTGATTTACTGCAACAACGTTTCATCTCTGGCTCGACTTCACATCAGAGGTCAACTCGTTTGTGTCTCTGGATGAAGAGAGGAAACATTAGCGCACACACACACACACACACACCACCCGCATATGAAGGGAACATATAGTCTTTTGGATGCTCGTCTCTTTTCGCCATATTTGGCAACCCGTTTGCTGCCACACACACACACACACACACACACACACACACACACACCCTCCCCTGCTGTTCCCTCTCTCTCTATGACCGGGACTAAACCCAAGAACCTGACGAACCCCCTCCACCGTCCTCTGTCCTCCTCCTCCTCTTCCTCCTCTTCCTCCTCCTCCTCCTCCTCCTCCTCCTCCTCCTCGTCCTCCTCCTCCTCCTCCTCCTCCTCCCCTTTCAGGTTCACTGGGTGATCTTCTTGGAACCACTTTCCTTTAGACAGCTGGTTGATGGGAGTCTCCTTCTCTGTTCGACGTGACGCCGTGTTCGCCAAGTCGTTCCGCATTCGTGGGGTTTTTCATTTCAAGGAAAAGAAAATATGACTTCCATAAATGATGGAGGAGAAGTGTTCCGCTCTTCCTCTCCAGAAGCCCCCCCCCCCCCCCCCCCCTCTAAAAAAAAAAGCATGCAGCGCATCAACATGTTTATTTAAAATGTAAAAGTGCCTTAAAGTGCCCCGTGGACCCGGGTTCACTCTGGACCGCGTGCTCCGGCAGAGATGGCGCCAACGCCGCCGATTGGCTGACCGGCACCGAGAATAAATAGGCCACTATGTCATCACTGGGGGGGGGGTTGGGGGGGGGGGGGGGGGGGCAGCCGAGCGGGTCGGACCGCTGAAACCCAACACTCGCTCTATTCCAGGCAGGAATGCGTTGGCTGCTGCGTCGGCGCTCCGGAGGCCCGAAGGAATATGGGTCAGGGTTCGTCACGGGTCTGACACCTGACCCGGCCCTCGAGAGACCCCGGCCCTAGAGAGACCTGGTCCTAGAGAGACCCCGGCCCTAGAGAGACCCCGGCCCTCGAGAGACCCCGGCCCTCGAGAGACCCCGGCCCTCGAGAGACCTGGTCCTAGAGAGACCCCGGCCCTAGAGAGACCCCGGCCCTCGAGAGACCCCGGCCCTCGAGAGACCCCGGCCCTAGAGAGACCCCCGCCCTCGAGAGACCTGGTCCTAGAGAGACCCCGGCCCTAGAGAGACCCCGGCCCTCGAGAGACCCGGCCCTAGAGAGACCCCGGCCCTCGAGAGACCTGGTCCTAGAGAGACCCGGCCCTAGAGAGACCTGGTCCTAGAGAGACCCGGTCCTAGAGAGACCTGGCCCTAGAGAGACCCGGTACTAGAGAGACCCGGCCCTAGAGAGACCCGGTACTAGAGAGACCCCGGCCCTAGAGAGACCCCGGCCCTCGAGATACCTGGTCCTAGAGAGACCCGGTACTAGAGAGACCCGGCCCTAGAGAGACCTGGTCCTAGAGAGACCCGGTCCTAGAGAGACCCGGCCCTAGAGAGACCCGGTCCTAGAGAGACCCCGGCCCTCGAGAGACCTGGTCCTAGAGAGTACCTGGCCCTAGAGAGACCCGGCCCTAGAGAGACCCGGTACTAGAGAGACCCGGTCCTAGAGAGACCCGGTACTAGAGAGACCCCGGCCCTAGAGAGACCCCAGCCTTCGAGATACCCGGTCCTAGAGAGACCCGGTACTAGAGAGACCCGGTCCTAGAGAAACCCGGTACTAGAGAGACCCCGGCCCTAGAGAGACCCCGGCCCTAGAGAGACCCGGTCCTAGAGAGACCCCGGCCCTAGAGAGACCCGGTCCTAGAGAGACCCGGTCCTAGAGAGTACCCGGCCCTAGAGAGACCCCGGTCCTAGAGAGACCCGGTCCTAGAGAGTACCCGGCCCTAGAGATACTCTGCTTCTGCCCCGGAGGGATCGTGTTATATTAGCTTTTTTAACTAAAAACTGAATGATGTCTTTGTCTCCATCTTCCCGATGCGATGCCGATGACGTCCGAGCCGCCGAATAACAGTTTTTGATTCGATTCCACGCCGTTTAACGCCATTTAACGGCGTTTAACGCCATTTAACGGCGTTTCACGGCGTGGAAACCACGGCGGGCTGAAAGCGGCTCATTGATTCTGTTCAGAGCTTCGGCAGAAATATTAAACTCACATCTGCATCCAAGTCTGATGATGAAATATGGACTCCGACTGCTCCCTGCTGCTGGAGACGGCCTTATACAGAGCGCTTCGCGAGCACACACACACACACACACACACACACACACACACACACACACACACACACACACACACACACACACACACACACACACACACACACACACAGCTGACGTGGCATCCAAATGGCATGTGGAGAGGGGGGGCTGAGAGCTTTTCATTTGGAGGGATTTAAAGGGGAGGTCCAACTTTAAAGTTCCATCTCTCTCACACTCTCTCACACACACACACACACACACAAACACACACACACATACACAAACACAAACACACACACACACACATTTTTGGAAACTTAAGCAGTACAGAAACAGACGAGTAAATTCATGTTGAGATAATGTTCAGGAAGCTATTTTCTTTTCTATTATAGTTTGTTTTTAACCATCAACTGGCTCTGTAGCAAAAATAAATGCGTTACAAATAAAATGCATTATTTTTATTATTATTACACAAATTAATGTCCTGTTCTTGGTGAAAGTGTGATAAGAAGCTCAAGACTATTTATTAAGATGTTCACTCTTGACTGTCAAGGTGAGTTCTGAGGAACCACGATATCCCTCTGCTGGAGCTGGAGGTCACGTTTTTAATATCAGAAGTATTTTAGTGGTCAAATTGTGTAAAAAAAACAAAATGAAAAAGCCGTATAATTATATCGTCTCGGAGCTATGAAAATCTTCACATTGAAGATTTCAGCTCTTCATGAAACGCGGTATCTTTTGCCCCCAAAAGGTCATAAGGTCACAAAGCACCACTACACAGAGATAAAAGTTATGAGTGGAAAATATTTTTATTTACATACAGTTATGAATATTATCTCTATTTCTGCTAAACAAATCCCCCATTTTAAAATATTTGTTCCTGAGAGCTGCAATTCAAGTATTAGTGTAGAATGTAAAAGGTGAGAGGAGATAAGGAGATAAGGAGATAAGGAGATAAGGAACGACTTGAGGAACAACAAACACCAAACATCGAAATGTCTTTTCCTTGCAAAAAAAAAAATAAAATCAAAAATTCAAAAAGGATCCGATTAAAAAGCGCAACGATTTTATTCTTGATGTAGAATTTGCCGCTGGGCCACTTCCTGTTTCTGAGCGCTTCTCTTTTCCAGCTCGAGGAACGCAGCGCTTGAGTCCGTGTGCACGGCCGCCATCTCCTCCGGCACCCACCGGCGACCTGGAGGAGCACCAACACACAAATATATGAGGATGGACACTCGCCTTAGAAGAGATAAAATGACATGCACACAAGGGCAAAACTGCCCCTAAGAAATATAATGTTGCCCGTGGAGAGGGGCAGAAAAAATGCCCCCATAATTTCCTCTAATAATTTAATGAACATCGTAGCCTATGTGACCCGGAGCAGTTGCCACATCATGTTTTTGATGTTACGTGTGCTTGAAGAACCGAATGAAGCGCTTCTCGATCAGACCTGTGACTGCGAGTGTGAGAAATGAGGAACAGTCAGCGTCACCATCTCAGGTTCAAAAGAAACAGTCCACACACCATCGAAAAAATGGTAAAATAGATTTGCTTTAGCTAGCTAACGTTAGTTAGCCGAGGGGAAAATGTAATTTCAGAAAATTAACGTTAGCTAGCTAGCGTAATTTTCTGAAATTACATTTTCCCCTCAGCTCTGCCGACGTTAATAACGTTAGCTAGCTCTGATAGTGCGTTAGCTACAAAGGCTTGCTTGCATGCTAATTAACGTTAGCCAGAGTGCAGTCAGTGATTCACCCCCCCCCCCACAACCAATCCTCTATTTGGGTAAATACAATTAGTTGAGACTGCAGTTGATGGGGGTTTTCAAGGTTTAGATTAAGTCCCTTATCACATGTAACATACTGTTTGTTCAATCCCAACACAGTGGAAGACCTAATGATGATCTCACTGGAGAGACCAGAAGAAGAATCTGCTGTAAGGAGAAAAGCCAGGTGGACCCACATAAAGGTTAAAAGATATTTCACAAGTTTCAAAAAGTGCCCCCGCAATATATTTTTTTTAATGCCCCTGGATTTCGGTCAGTGGGGGCAAAAATTGCCCCCTAAAAAATATGTACATTTCCTACCATGCATACAATTATAATGTTATGCAATCAGCACATACAGAAACAAAGTTTGATATAAAATAAAGTTGTTGTTTTTTTACGTCTTTTTCTTTCTGGATACTTCTTGCAAGCCGGAGGGCTCACCACATCTGGCACTGGAAGAAAAAGAAGAAGAAGAAGAAGAAGAAGAAGAAGAAGAAGAAGAAGAATAAGAAGAAGAAGAAGTTGAAGTGCTTGAATACAAATGCACGCTCCAATTTAGTATCATATATTAAAAACAGACTAACGTTGTGCGTCTGACACGTGGTCGCCGTCCATTTGCACGGTCTCTGTGAGTCAGAGGAGAACGACCGTTAGTGGCGGCAGAATGAAAGTAATACCGGGATTGTTCACTTTAGATAAGAAACTTGTGAAGAAAGTTAAATATTAAAAAAACGATACGCACCATCGGGGTCAACGCCGACGTCCTCCAGGCTCTTGCCCTGGAAGTCTGCCAGGCGGCCCCGGTCCAGCGCCATGAAGACCTTGCCGATCTTCGCCAGCTGCAGGGCGCCCTCGGGGAGTCGGTAGAACTGCCGGTTGACCCTCACGTCTCGCCCGAGAAGATCGGCCAGCCAGTCCGGCTCCGGGTTCCCGAGGTTCAGCACCCGAGACAGGGCCTCCGTCTGCCGGTGCAGCTTCGGAGAGGTCAAACTTTCGGGGCTTTTAGCGCCGCAGAACCTGGAGAAGAATTGAAGTGCGTCGGCCCCCTGGAAGCAGTCCATGGCCAAGGGTCTGGCGAACAAGTATGTGTTCTCCAGAGGAACCCGACACTCCCGCCGTTTGCCGAGAAGCAGATTCAGCGCCTGCCGCATCGCCGGGGTCAAAAGCACCGTGACCTTTTCCCCCTTTTCCCCGCGTACCTCCATTCTGCTGAAGTGCTGACCGAGCTCCTTTTCCAGTTCCGAGAGCGCCGCGTTCCCGTCATCCTCGGGCGTCTCAGGATCCGGAGACAGGAACGCGGAGAGGCTCGCGGCGGAGACCTCCAGCGTTCTCCGCCGGTTGAACAAGACGACCTGCGTCAGCGTGATCTTCGTGAGCAGCGCCCAATTCCGGGGCGTCGGCGCCGCGTGCAGCTCTCGCCGGCCGCGTTGCTGCTGCGCGTCTAGGTAGGAGTGGAGGGCCCGGATGTCGTTGGCGAACGGGAGCAACGGCGGCGCCTCCCGCTCGTCTCTCCGGAACGACGCGTCCGACACCAGCTCCTCCCAGCTGGCGTTGTACTCTCTGCGGAAGGCGCGGGCGTCGTTGGCGGCGCCGCGGTCGCCCTGCGCCACCGCCCGGCTCTCGGCGAGCCGCGAAATGGCCTTCAGGGCGCAGCCGAGCTTGAGGGCGAGGCTCGGCCTCTCGTAGGTGTTGGTGTCGCAGTCGAAGCCCGACGCGCGCCTCACCGCCCGAACCGCGTGCATTAAGTTGGCGGGCGCCACGTGGTCACGCATGGTCTTCAGCCGGTTGGTTCTCCTGGAGCAGAGCAGGAGCCTCCCCAGCTCTCGCATCTTGTGACGGAGGCGGAGCTCTCGGTCGATGCCGCACCGGCCGTACAGGTGCTCGCCGTACTCCATGAGACAAGCGTCGGATTTCACCGCCGCGTAGACGTCATCGTGTGCCATCATGCTCAACACCGTGGAAAAGGGGACCCTCGAGTACCCCGCTCGAGAATCCTGTGGTTGCGAGCGGCCGCCGCCCACGACGTCGACGTTGTCGCGGCCGACGGCGTCCGCCGCCTGATCGAGGGGCTCGGAAACATCGCTCGTGTCCGTGGCGTCCGAACCGGTCTCGCTGTCGTCTTCGCTACAGCCCGAGAACGAGTCGGAGAGGTCCTCCGAATCGGACTCGATCAGCTTCAGAGGAAGAGAACGTTAACGGAATTATGATCGATTAATATTCCTCCGCAGGGTGGGGGTGGGGGGGGGGGCGTTGCTCACCTGGATGTGATGGGTCCTCCACGGGAAAGAATCTGGGTCCCGATCGACGGAGACCACTTCAGAGACAGAACGGGTCCCGAACAGGTCCATCTGAGCCCGATAGATATTAAAAAGACATTTTTAAATAAAAAGGTATGATTGACGCAACCTTTACTTTAGTTAATTTGACTCCACGGGTCACGTTTAAATGGTCAGATCCATTGTTTTTATGATGAATACTAACAATATGAAGATTAGAGTATTCTAGACCTTTGGAACAGTATAGGACATCAAACAGGTGTTCACAAAGACAACACCCTCCCCCCTTTTTGTAATGACCAGAAAAGATTAAATTAGATCAAAAACACCCCGACTGGTCTTCATTATATCACAAAAACTAGATTATGATTTAATAGATATGGTCATATATTTTCATATCAACTTAATTAACAAAACAATAGTGCAAAGATGCGGCCAAACAAAAGGTTTAACCGTGTTATATTGGAGCGCTTGATTCATTGTGTGTGTGCGTGTGTGTGCGCGTGCGTGCGTGCGTGTTGCAGCGCGCGCTCCACGACCCACGTGCCCGAGCGTAACGCGTTCTCTCCGTCGTCTGCAAAAGCAGCGCGAGCGTAAACTCACCTGGCTGGCGCGCGGCTCTATAACGCGTTTAGTCTAACGCTGCACATGACGTCACCTGCAGAAAGTACGTCACAACTCACCGCTGCTGTGTGTGTGTGTGCGTGCGTGTGACCGGAGAGAGAGCCGCGCGCGGACCGGGTCGCTCTCCACCTGTTGAGTCTGAGGAGCGCTTGTTTTCGTCGCGGGCACGTCTCCTCTCCTTTTGCGTGTGACGTCACACGCCAGCTTTCCAGGTGTGCGTGTGTGTGGGAGGGGTCCCCAGTCGCCCCTCCCCCCCAAGGCCTCAAACCCGGAACCCAGGACAATGGCAATAAATATGATGTTCAACTTCCAATAATCTATTTACTCGTTTTTGGTCAAAATAGTTTATAAAAAAATAATATATATATTCTTCTGATTTCATTTGTTTATATTTTGCAGCTTTAATCCTTGATCTTCATCGGTCTCCATGCTTCCATTAACTGTGTGTTGAGTGTGAGGGACAGTGAGAGCTTGGAATGGTTGCGCATATATATATATATATATATATATATATATATATATATATATATATATATATATATATATAGAGAGAGAGAGAGAGAGAGAGAGAGAGAGAGAGAGAGAGAGAGAGAGAGAGAGAGATTGAGTGATCATTCAGGAGGCAGATTTTCACGCCTCTCAAATCTTCATTCACGCTTGTCATTATTTTTTTAACCTTTAATTATCCACGGAGTTCAGCAGTCAGTTCCCTGGTTTACACACACACACACACACACACACACACACACACGGTGCCACTAATCAACACGTCTCCGTGTACATAAAAAAACGTCCACATCCTAAAAAACACCCGATGACACGAGCTGCCGCCAATGAGGAGGCCAAAGGTCAAAGGTCAAGGGAGGTCAAGGAAAGGAAAGAGCAAACGTTAGTAACGTGAGTGTATCTGCAGTCGACGAGCATTCATACTCAATACATGCTGGTTACATGCAGAGCGCCCTTTCAAAATAAAAGCTCTGTGAGTTATTAATGTGAAAGGTCTTCTGGGCTGGTGAATGAAGCTCTTTCCCCCGTTTCAGTTGATTTTGATGGCCGGAGACACACGTTGAACTTCCTGCTTTCCAGATTAGCAGCTTGCATCTATTATTAAATGCATATTTAATCATTTTGCCGTCTGCATCGTCATCCGTCTGTCTCTGCTTCTTCTTCTGCTTCTTCTTCTGCTTCTTCTTCTTCTTCTTCTTCTTCTTCTTCTTCTTCTTCTTCTTCTTCTTCTTCTTTTCTTCCTCTCTCAAAGTCATTTTCTTTTGGCTCCTCCCCCTCCTTAATGAAGCCAAATACCGAGCCACGAATGTCACAGTGACTCGTGGTCGTTCTAATCCCTCGCTTTATTATTTTGTTCACCATTTTATTTTAATGACTAACAACTTCCTCGTCGCTGCAAAAAAATAAATAAAGATAATCTACCACTTCCTGGTTTTGGAGGGCAGTGATTCCACCGGAGAGGGTCTCCAGGTTTCTCCAGGTTTCTCCAGGTTTCTCCAGGACCAGAAGAGGGCACCGGGTGGGTTTGGGTGTCGATCGGGGGTTCGGACACGTGGATGTCATTTACGTAGCCTGGGAAACATTATTATTAATAGACGAGAGCTTCAGAAGGATGTTCAAATGCAGAAGTCCTCTTAACTCCAGTGAGTAATGTGCCCAGAAGGAGGTGAGAAGTGATGCCGGTTTAGTATTTGAGACTTTTTAGGAAACGCCCTGATGTGCGACGGGGAACCGATTTACCAAAACAGCGTCTGTCAGCAGTCCGACCGCAGACACCCGAAGCCCTGATATTTAAAGGCTGTCGAAGGAACTTTGAGAAACCATTTAGAAATGTTCGGGGCTTTTGGGGGAAAAGCCTGAAGTTCCCTCCTCGGCGCTGACTCACTGGACCTTTAGTTCCTCCACAACAAAACAAGGACCGGAGGACTTAAAGAGTCAGGAGCCGCTGGATCTCCTTCAGGAAGAGGACCAGGCAGCAGGTTCTGCCTCTGCTTTATTTTTCTGTGCCTTCATTTCGGATGTGAGTCGGTACGTTGTGGTGCTTCACATCGCTGCTTTTAATATCTCTGAACACATGAGACACGCTGGTTTTGAACTGGTTGTGGGAACAATAAACATAAAAGAGTCCATTCGTGGTTAAAGGCTCTGGTTAAGATGTCCACGTTTCTCTTTTTGGAGCGCCAAGTGAAATAACTTCTCTGACTCGCATACTTTTTCCATCTATCGGGTCTCCTGACGCTTCCGCACATGGCGCTCGAGTTGAGGGCGGGGCTTAACGGAATACACACATGCGATTGGCCGAGTGGCGTCACGTGAGAGGATTTACAACGCGTGCAATTGGCCGGTGTGTTTCCCGGACCGCCGAACGAGTAACGTAATAATTCTCAATTCTCAATTTGTTTTCGGGGTCCAGAGACGACGGCGTCTGGATCCGGACCCCGGACCGCGGTCCGCCTGCTAGTGACCCTCGGGTACATGGACACGAATCGGCTATTTCTAGTATCGCTCAGCACAAAAACTGCCAATGGAAAGGCCGTTAGGATCCTTTCCACGTGACTTATGGTGGGTGGATTGGTCCAACAAAGACCAACGCCAGCCATGAGACTGGTGTTGGACACCGCGTGACCCAAACCTTTGTTGTGGCTTCGTTGCCTTCACCCGGATGTTCATGACGCCGACACGCAACTGTACATAGTTACTTTAAACCCAACCATGACCGTTTCCCCCTAAACCTAACAAAGTTGTTGGACGTCAGCTTTGCAGCGTAACGTCATCCTGAAAAAGAAGTCTTCCCGATCGTCAGGAAACAAAAGAAACCGGACGGTTGTGTTCATGTACACAAAACCAACAGATTGCATTTTGTGAATATGTCGTAAACTGCTATGAGACTGCGATGGATATTCAGCCGTACTTGTTTGAGCCACATCTTGATCCATGAAAGCGCTGCACTCACTCAGCTTTGTTAATCAACACAATACGCAGCGAGGGATTTATTGCTTCAGTTGCTTACATTTATGCTGATTGGACCTCCACATGAAAAGTGGGGAGTTTTCCCCTAGTTTGGTCTTTTGGTTCCACCAATTAAGAGTGAAATATTTCAACGGCAATTGGACTGGATTTGGTTGAGTTTAGACATTCATGATCCCCAAAGGATGAATACCAGATGACCTTTCAGAAAGAGCCACCACCAGGTCAACATCTATCAGCCCAAGTTGTTCTTCAAGCCCAAATGATATCATTGCATCTATCTAGCAAGTTTGTTTTCTGGTGTGTGAAGAGCATTGGAGCGTCACAGGGCCTCTGTTTCTAACAGCATGACACAGCAATGCACAATTTCAATGTGAGCATTAAAAAACACAGAGTGAACTGTATTTCAGAAAATCCAAGTCAACATCAACGTCATAGAGGAGGTAATTCAGGTCGTTTCTTCTGTTAAAGTCTAAAAAATGCTCACAACTGCATTAACTTGCAATTAAGATATCTTGACTGCCTGGAAGGAAGCAAGGAAGGAAGGAAATCAATATTCCTAACACTTTGCCAAACCACTTTGCCAAACCACCGCCACGGTTAATTAAGCTGAGTTTTAAACCTTTCTACTGAATCATCGGTTGTGACTCTGTGAGCGTATGAAGCACCGACCTCAGTGTGAGTCACTGTGAGTCAGAGGCAAAGAAAAGAAAATCTGATTCAAATCATGGTGGACTTTTATTTTTTTACGTGGTTCATGTTTATTATTTCCATGTTTCTGCTTCAGACGACACAATGAGTCAAATCCAGCTGTCCATTCTCTGAGGGAAGTACCGTCATTTCTAAAACTGTCTGCATCTGGTTGGCAGCGGAAATCAGTACAGGAAGTTAATCTGGACTACCGAGTCCAAATTCCTTCCAGAACAACTCCTGTTCCCGGTTTACTATTCAGACCTTCACCGGTGTCTGAATAGTTCGGGACCAATGAGACATTTACACCCGTAATAGTTTGTGGACATTGACATGGATTGTCCGTTTTTGTTTTTTATGATGCCAATGGAAAGTCAATTATGAGCCGGATTTGTGGTTGACACACAAATAAAATTCAATCTCGTGACTAAACAACAGTCAGAGCAAGTGACGTACTTTCAAATAATGAATGGGTTCAGGCAACAAATTATTGGTTTTGTTGCCTGAACTTAACTGTTTCTTTCCCCTTGCAGGATTAATAAAATCTCTATCTGTCTATCTGTCTGTCTGTCTGTCTGTCTGTCTGTCTGTCTGTCTGTCTGTCTGTCTGTCTGTCTGTCTGTCTGTCTATCTATCTATCTATCTATCTATCTATCTATCTATCTATCTATCTATCTATCTATCTACCTATCTATCTATCTATCTATCTATCTATCTATCTATCTATCTATCTATCTATCTATCTATCTATCTATCTATCTGTCTGTATGTCTGTCTGTCTGTATATCTATCTATCTATCTATCTATCTATCTATATATATATCTGTCTGTCTATCTATCTATCTATCTATCTATCTATCTATATATCTATCTACCTACCTATCTATCTATCTACCTACCTACCTACCTACCTATCTACCTATCTATCTATCTATCTGTCTGTATGTCTGTCTGTCTGTATATCTATCTATCTATCTATCTATCTATCTATCTATATATATATCTGTCTGTCTATCTATCTATCTATCTATCTATCTACCTACCTACCTATCTACCTATCTATCTATCTATCTATCTATCTATCTATCTATCTATCTATCTATCTATCTATCTATCTATCTATCTGTCTGTATGTCTGTCTGTCTGTATATCTATCTATCTATCTATCTATCTATATATATATCTGTCTGTCTATCTATCTATCTATCTACCTACCTACCTATCTATCTACCTACCTACCTATCTATCTATCTATCTATCTATCTATCTATCTATCTACCTACCTATCTATCTACCTACCTACCTACCTACCTACCTACCTACCTACCTACCTATCTATCTATCTACCTACCTACCTACCTACCTACCTACCTACCTATCTATCTATCTACCTACCTACCTATCTATCTATCTATCTATCTATCTATCTATCTATCTATCTACCTACCTATCTATCTACCTACCTACCTACCTACCTACCTACCTACCTACCTACCTACCTATCTATCTATCTATCTATCTATCTATATATCTATCTATCTATCTATCTATCTATCTATCTATATATATATCTGTCTGTCTATCTATCAATCTATCTATCTATCTATCTACTTATCTATCTATATATATTATCTATCTATCTATCTATCTATCTATCTATATATTATCTATCTATCTATCTATCTATCTATCTATCTATCTATCTATCTATCTATCTATCTATCTATCTACACTTCTTTAACTTCATTCTGGGAATTCCTTTGAAAGCTAAACTTCCAGTACAATGGAATGACTTTCTTACTGGGCCAGCACTGGCCTGGACATTTTCCCATTAAAACTCCTTCACGCCCCCAATTTAAATCCCTATATTTAAATCTGTAGTTAGAAGCTGCTTCACACAGAAATATAATCATTTAAATTCCAGAGAAACAACCGTTATCTGCGTCCTGGACGTCCAGAAAAGGGTCCACTTTTAAACCAGCTTGAACTTTAAGTTTCTTTTTGGTCTAGACGTCTTTTGAGCTGCAAATTGGTGCTTATTTTTGTCCGTTCACCACCTACTAAACCAGGCCGAGACACACCCAGAGTTTAGATAGAAGATAGAAGAGGAAATGAGGAGAAGCCAACGGCTGGCAGACAAGGAGGGAGGTTACTTACCAAGACGCATTTTATTTAAATGCGTAATGAGTAATGAACCCAGTCGATGTTTTACATTCACAAACCAACACATCTGGTCACCAGAACCACTGACTACGCCTTTTCCTTTTGTCTCGAGTAGCCAGTGTGTGTGTGTGTGTGTGTGTGTGTGTGTGTGTGTGTGTGTGTGTGTGTGTGGGGGGGGGGGGGGGGGGTCCACTGTGTGTGTAAATCCCAAAGCTAACATCCGTAGCTGGTAGATCCCAGCTGATAGAGCAGCGGCTCGCACTGGTGGCATCATAATCCAGAGACAGGAAGTAGGTGAATGAGTGTGTGAATACATCTGGAAATTTTGCCTCGTCTTTATTTTTTTTGTTGGCATTGTCAGAACTCCAAACAGATTATTAATGATGTGTTGCACAAAGAATTTGCATTATTCTATGAACACGTTATTATTTGGATTCTGTAGCTATGACAGACCCTTTGAAGAAAAGGCATGTATCATAAATGTATCGAAGAGTTTCAAATGTATCTAAAAACTCTTAAATGCAGTTCGAAACAAAAAGGCCATAAGAACCGTA
This sequence comes from Cyclopterus lumpus, assembly GCF_009769545.1. Taxonomy (NCBI): domain Eukaryota; kingdom Metazoa; phylum Chordata; class Actinopteri; order Perciformes; family Cyclopteridae; genus Cyclopterus; species Cyclopterus lumpus. The sequence continues at coordinate 24,750,694 of NC_046970.1, read as the reverse complement.
ACGGTATGATTTATGTTTAATTAAAATGACACAATGTCCCCTTTGTTTATTTGTATTTTATGCTTTTCTTTCTTTCAATATGTTATGTTAGTTTAATAAATGTATTTAAATATATTTTTTCCGTTTCTTATGGACAATTCATAAAATTGTACATGTGCAATTGTTGAATGAAGAATACAAATAAAAATAATAAAAGTGTGTGAAAACATCGCCAACACACACACACACACACACACACACACACACACACATACATATATAGCTGACATAGCGGGGCCCAGTAAACCTCACACCGGGGTCATATAGGTTTCGATGAGCAGATCCAATAACATGCAAAACTCACGAGTTACGGTAAGTGAAGATACTGACGTTATGTTGACCACTACGGAAAAAAATAACTTTCACTTACCACGTGGGACCAAAACCCTCCCCGTGAGTCGGCTAATGAAGACGGATGACGCAGAAATGCATCATGGGAAAGTCTGAGGATCAGAAGTGGGAGTCCGTAGGATCTTATCTGACTTGTTTATGCACCGGTTCCACTGAGTCCGCCAGGGGAGCCGGTACGGGGGAAGTCCTCCACGAGTCAGTCGTTTATGTAACAACAACACCCACAACATATTAGAGACGACTGCTGCTTACCGGCTGTTGTTTTTTGAGTGTTGCGCAACTTTCTGTGCAGTCGTTCCGAGCAGGAAATGAAAAACTGGCACTGGGAGTTGGTATCCGGCCCACTGGGAATGGGAGGACATCAGCGACCTCACCGTGAGACTAAGGACATGCAAAGAGGCCCACGAGCCTTTAGTTCTGATCTGAGAACAGCTGCGCCTGGTTGTTGTACTCCACCTGTCAGCTCAATAGATATAACAGGAGCTGCTCAGGGCTGTAACCAATCAGATTTGACCTTTGACCGGATAAAAGATGGACGACATGACAGCTCCCCCGTGTGTGGCTGCAGAATAGGTCCCGCCCCCTCCATGTCAGCTGATGGGACGAAAAACAATATCAAAGCATGCGTCAAATAATTTTTCCCCCAATGCGGTTCAAGTGGTGTTTTTTTGATAGGAGGTGAAGCCCCGCCCCTTCTGGCTGACCACACATGAAGTTTAACACGACAAAAGATCATTTTGTCAAAGTCAATAAAGTTGCAGTTTGTTTTAAAACTGTTGAAATCTAAAGTCCTTAAAACTTCTTTCAACTTGATCCGCTCCTTCCCTTCTTCCCTTTCACAATAAAAGCCCCGGACATAAACGCCGACCTCACAGCAGCTGGTCCTCCATCTACATGTGTCTTTGTTCTAATACACAGTGTGTGTGTGTGTGTGTGTGTGTGTGTGTGTGTGTGTGTGACAGCACACCAGCTTCCTCTCATTACATCATGGACGCCATCGGCTCATGTGAACGTAGTCGAGGTCAGAAGTCAAACCTCGACTTCACTTTCACATCACAAACTTCTTTCTTTTCTTCTTTTCTTCTTTTCTGTTCTTTTCTTCTTTTTTATTTTCTGTTCTTTTCTTCTTTTTTATTTTCTGTTCTTTTCTTTCTTTTATTTTCTTCGTGAACCGAGAGACAGAAAACTGGCAGGAAAGTTTTGTTTTTTTAATCATTTCACTTCAGGCGGACGGCAGCTGACCGCGACACACGACTGCCATTAACACAACCACCACACACACACACACACACACACATACACACACGCACACGCGCACACACACACACACACACACACACAAAGTCTGCGGTGTATTTTGCTCTTGTGAGGTCCAGATGTTCTCAAGAATTTCTGCAGAACATCTCTGATTTCTGATCATATTTGGTTGCGGTTTACAGTAAAATCTGCGTGTGTGTGTGTCTGTGTGTGTGTGTGTGTGTGTGTGTGTGTGTGTGTGTGTGTGTGTGTGTGTGGTGGGGGGTGGGTGGGGTGGGGGTGGGGGGGGGGGGGGGGGGGGGGGGAGGGATTAAAAGGGAGGGTTCCATCATGATATTGTGTAATTCATTCCTAACAAAATACTTTGAGATCATCTTGTTCTTTACGTTTGACCTAATCTTCTCTTTCTTGCTTTCTTTCTTTCTTTCTTTCTTTCTTCTCTCTTTCTTTCTTCTTCTCTTTTTTCTTTCTTTCTTTCATTTTTTCTTTCTCTTTCTTTTCTTTCTTCTCATTTGCATTCTTTCTTTCTTCTTCCTTTGCTATAAAAACAATAAGAGAAAGAGTGTTATTTATTTCATATTTCTGTCATTATTTACGCCTGTTGCTCCTTTATTTCATTCTTCCCCTCGGTCCCGTGAACCCAAAGTCCACCACGAATAAACGGTCGGATTAAATCTCCTCCGTTTATGACCACGACCCCCCGACCTGCAGGCCTTGAATCGTCACCCGGGCCGCAGATTGAACCAAGACGACGCACAAGCAAATACAGAAACTCTTATTTTTATAGACGTTCCTTTCCTTTTGTTCTCCTGTAGCCCCCCCCCCCCCCCCCCCTTGATAACCTCTCATCTTGGACACGAATCGATGCCTCTCATCTCATAACTATGTTGTCGGTTATCCCCCAGACTCCCGGGTATGTGTATATATCCCTCGTGAGTTTATGGGATTGAATTACTTTAAACTCGAGCTTTTCTTTACGAAGTTATTCTGTCCGTATACGCGTGGATAATATTTCATTTGTGGATTCTTTACCGCTTATTTATAATTCTTGTTTATCGTCTCTTGGATGCACTTTACCGTCTGCTGCAGGACGAATACGGGATTATTTTTTATCTGATTTTAATATACAAAAAAAGAAAAAAAGAGACCTAATTTTTCTTTGTGCGTCGATTTCAATATGTTTTATGCAAACATATTTTTATTTTAAGTAAAGCTCCTCGCTTAAGTTCAGGCAACAGAAATACTGAAGACGAGCGTTGTGTAGAAACTTCTCATGACGTGGACGAACAGAACATTAAGGATACGGTTTCATAACCAGTTATAATAAAAAAAGGTTTCTCGCAGTAACTCAACGTAAAAGATCTATAAGGCGTCTGTGAGGACTTTAAATGTACACATGATCCATTTAATGCATTACACCCCCCCCACACACACATAGATTATTATATTTCAAGTATCAAACTATTCACAGAGGACTGTAATGCTCTCACACACACACACACACACGCACACACACACAGGAAGTTACTCAAGCCGAGTGTCATTTTATTCAGATGTTCTGTGTGAGTGTGTGTGTGTGTGTGTGTGTGTGTGTGTGTGTGGACCACGGTGGTTTGAACAGTAAGAATGAGGATAGTTTGAGGAACATGGTCGCCATCTAGTGGCCGTCAGATGTAACTGCAATACATTTATATTATATTTATATATATATTAAAATATCTATAAATATATTTTAAAATATATTTATAGATATTAAAAAAATATATATATAATATATGTATATATTTTTTCTTTTTTTTTAAATAACTGAAGATTTGGATTACATGGACCCAGGAGTAGAGGAGAAATGCAGTTTAATTTTTTTAAATATATATATATAAATAAAAAAAGCGATCACATTTTCAATATTAAATACAAATAATAAAACCAAAGTAGAGACGAGGCACACAGGAGAAGTGTATTCAACATTTATTTTCTGTCATTTTAAAAACGGTTTGAGGACAATCAAAATATAAATACGTTTCTCTCACACTCATCCGATCACACACACACACACACACACACACACACACACACACACACACACACACACACACACACACACACACACACACACACGTTGAAAAGGTGCAACATCCAGCCGTCATCATCTTTTCCCATCATCAAGCTCTTTTTTCTCTCTGGGTCATGTGATCACTCTTCTCTCTGGGTCATGTGATCACTCTTCTCTCTGGGTCATGTGATCACTCATCTTCTCTCTGGGTCATGTGATCACTCTTCTCTCTGGGTCATGTGATCACTCTTCTTCTCTCTGGGTCATGTGATCACTCTTCTTCTCTCTGGGTCATGTGATCACTCTCGTCCTTCTCTCTCTGGGTCATGGGTCATGTGATCACTCTTCTCTCTGGGTCATGTGATCACTCTTCTTCTCTCTGGGTCATGTGATCACTCTCGTCCTTCTCTCTCTGGGTCATGGGTCATGTGATCACTCTTCTCTCTGGGTCATGTGATCACTCTTCTCTCTGGGTCATGTGATCACTCTTCTTCTCTCTGGGTCATGTGATCACTCATCTTCTCTCTGGGTCATGTGATCACTCATCTTCTCTCTGGGTCATGTGATCACTCTCGTCCTTCTCTCTCTGGGTCATGGGTCATGTGATCACTCTTCTCTCTGGGTCATGTGATCACTCTTCTTCTCTCTGGGTCATGTGATCACTCTCGTCCTTCTCTCTCTGGGTCATGGGTCATGTGATCACTCTTCTCTCTGGGTCATGTGATCACTCTTCTCTCTGGGTCATGTGATCACTCTTCTTCTCTCTGGGTCATGTGATCACTCTTCTTCTCTCTGGGTCATGTGATCACTCTTCTTCTCTCTGGGTCATGTGATCACTCTTCTCTCTGGGTCATGTGATCACTCTTCTCTCTGGGTCATGTGATCACTCTTCTCTCTGGGTCATGTGATCACTCTTCTTCTCTCTGGGTCATGTGATCACTCATCTTCTCTCTGGGTCATGTGATCACTCATCTTCTCTCTGGGTCATGTGATCACTCATCTTCTCTCTGGGTCATGTGATCACTCTCGTCCTTCTCTCTCTGGGTCATGGGTCATGTGATCACTCTTCTTCTCTCTGGGTCATGTGATCACTCTTCTCTCTGGGTCATGTGATCACTCTCCTCCTCTCTGGGTCATGTGATCACTCTCCTCCTCTCTGGGTCATGTGATCACTCATCTTCTCTCTGGGTCATGTGATCACTCATCTTCTCTCTGGGTCATGTGATCACTCTTCTCCTCTCTGGGTCATGTGATCACTCTTCTCCTCTCTGGGTCATGTGATCACTCTTCTCCTCTCTGGGTCATGTGATCACTCTTCTCTCTGGGTCATGTGATCACTCTTCTTCTCTCTGGGTCATGTGATCACTCTTCTCTCTGGGTCATGTGATCACTCATCTTCTCTCTGGGTCATGTGATCACTCATCTTCTCTCTGGGTCATGTGATCACTCTCGTCCTTCTCTCTCTGGGTCATGTGATCACTCTCCTCCTCTCTGGGTCATGTGATCACTCTCCTCCTCTCTGGGTCATGTGATCACTCTTCTCCTCTCTGGGTCATGTGATCACTCTTCTCCTCTCTCCTCTCTGGGTCATGTGATCACTCTCCTCTCTGGGTCATGTGATCACTCATCTTCTCTCTGGGTCATGTGATCACTCTTCTCTCTGGGTCATGTGATCACTCTCGTCCTTCTCTCTCTGGGTCATGTGATCACTCTCCTCCTCTCTGGGTCATGTGATCACTCTCCTCCTCTCTGGGTCATGTGATCACTCTCCTCCTCTCTGGGTCATCACTCTCCTCTCTGGGTCATGTGATCACTCTCCTTCTCTCTGGGTCATGTGATCACTCTTCTCTCTGGGTCATGTGATCACTCTTCTCTCTGGGTCATGTGATCACTCTCCTTCTCTCTGGGTCATGTGATCACTCTCCTTCTCTCTGGGTCATGTGATCACTCTTCTCTCTGGGTCATGTGATCACTCTTCTCTCTGGGTCATGTGATCACTCTTCTCTCTGGGTCATGTGATCACTCTCCTTCTCTCTGGGTCATGTGATCACTCTTCTCCTCTCTGAACGTCTTTCCTGGGACGAAAAGCCTCCAGCAGACAGGAAGTGATCATTTCATGGTGGTAACGTTAGTTCTTTAGTGACGGACAGGAACGAGTCATTCACATCACGGTTTGTGTTTAATTGATTAATTAACTAATTAAAAACAGAGTAACAGCTGCACTTAGCAACGTTACTCAAGAAAAGCTTCAAGTCGAGGGGACGCGAACCGCGTCCTCCCGGGTGAAAGTCGTGCGTTTGTTTTCTCGCTCGTTACTCGTGACTTCACCTCGTGACCTTGAATAACGACGCCTCTCCGCGACATTGAACGCGTCGCGGCTCGTTAAAGCGCCTTCGAGCGTCGGACCCAAACAAGAAAGCGTCGCTCTGGAGCGCCCCGATGATGACAATAATAATAATAATAATAATAATAATAATAATAATAATAACACGAGGTGAAGGAACGTGACGCGTGCGGTCGGTGTTCAAATAAAAAATTGCAAACGTAAAAAACTTAAAAAACGTGAGGTTTCTGTAAAAAAACATAAAAAATCTGTATTGAATTTTAATGTGGCGGAAAAAAAATGCTTTAAAAAAAAAAAAAAAAAAGTTAGTTTAGTTTCTTCTGTGCGGTCGCTTCAGAAGAAACCGAAGAGACTTTCTTTGAAGCAGCGACGTCTCGACGCCGCGTTCGTTTCTGTCCGTCGAACCGAGAATAAACACACGGCGTCTGGGCCTCGCGAGGCGCCGCAGGGAATCAAACCGACGGCTTCCTGTGGTCCGCAGCTTCCTGTCGGGGCCCCGTCATTAAGACTCTTCTGATCGGATCACATTCCTCGACTCACGCAGACGGAGCGAGAGAAAATAAACGAAAAGGAAACGGAGAAGTATGTGGTTGAAAAAAATAGAAGAATTTAAGCCCCGCCCCCCAAATATCAAAAAGAATAATAATAATAATCTCGCCTAGTGGAATCTCAGTGCTGCGCTCTCATGTTGCGTCTGTACAATATTTACACTCCTGAATACAAAAAAACAACAACAACAAACAAAAAGGTAAAAATCACAAAGAGAATCGCTGCAGGAGTGAAAAAAGGGGGCGGGGCTTTGGCCTCTAATGCATCGAGCGTCCCATTGGACGATGAAACCAGAAAGGGGGCGGTCCCAGAATTATGTGGCAGAAATCACAGGAAGCTGCGGAGATTTCTGTGGTCGAGACTCGAGTTTATAGACTTTATATTTATAGCAGTTTTGAAGCTAAAATAATAATAATTAAACTGAGACTCGTTGGATTTTTTGGGCCCCCAAAAAAAAACCAGAATCTCTGGGCTGCGTTTCAAGAGGTCGTAACTTCTAAATTATTCTCTTTATGTTTCCAAACCTCTCGATGTGAAACACGTGCGGCTTCGGGCTCAAGTCGGCAAAATTGGCACAAAAAAAACCCGTCAAATTAAATTTAAATAAATCAAGAAAAAGCGTCGCGATGGATTCTTTTGTTCACCGAACGCAAGAAAGAAGAGACGTCGTTTATTTTTACGTGGTGGAAATAAGAAGAGACAAAAAAAATAGACATTTTCACGAGATATTAAGCTTTAAATATGGAGACGAGACCAATCAGACTTGATCAGAAGTCTGATAATCTGATTATTAAGTCTGACTCAAATCTGCCTGCTTAGTGTCGTTATTTTTTTGTTTAGTTTTGTTTGAATAGAAAATGTCGTTTCAACTGCTCACAACTTAAAATATTATATTTTTACTTTTATATTTTTTAAGTGAATTTAAAGACGCGACACGGAGCTCCTTCTTCTTCTTCATCCCAATTAAAGATGACTGCATTTAAATGTTTAACTGGAGATATTCTGTATTGTTCTGCTTTGTCAACAAATCCCATGAAAAGACAACAACAACAACAACAGCTCACTGGTTCCTACTGACGGCTGATCCTTAAATAAATTGTGCATTTGTTGCGGATTTCTTTTCAGCGGCGGATGAATCCACGCGTGGCAGGAGGACGGGGGGGGTGTGTGTGTGTGTGTGTGTGTGTGTGTGTGTAAACTACAGTGACCGTGTACACAATGAAGGGAGGGGTCACCCAGTGCCCCGGTGAGGCTGCTTGATGTGTTTTTAATACGTCTGAGCTCAATGGCCCAGAGGAGGAAGGGGAAGAGGATACAGAGACAACACTTCTTCGTTGGTTTTGTTTGTTACTTCATGGGATTCGTTGACAACAAAAAAAAAAAGAAGAAGAAAATATGACCAAACTTATCCATAAAAGTCTCTTTTCCTGCGTCCCGGTGTCACGACGTCTCCCATTTCAAAGGTTTTAAAGGTTCCTCGCGTCTCTGTGCTCTGGATCCTCTAACGGACTTTGAGGACGCCGAAGCAGGACGTGACCAGGAAGGGAAGGGAAGGAGGTCCCCCCCCTCCACCCCCCACCCCACCCCCACCCCGAAGAGCTTCTGGAGGCGGACGAAGAAATTTGATTTCCAAGAGCAAAAAAAAAAGAAAAAATAAAGTCCATCTCCAGTGCTTTTTCAGAACGAAGAAAGAGGAATTAAGCTTTAAAACTCTCTCTGCGTGTCTCCGTCTCTCGTGTGTTTCGCACCGTGCAGGCCGGCGGGGTTAGGGTGGAGGGGTCAAGGGTCAAGGTGCCGTTAGGACGCCTTGCCCAGCTCTATCTTCTTCTGGATGACCCGAGCCGAGTGGTAGATGAGCGAGTCGATGAGACCGGCGACTGAAGAAGAAGAAGTCAGATTTAAAGTTCTCTTCATACCACACACTCACACACACACACACACACACACACACGGGACTCACCTGTAAACACGCCTCCAATAATGGCACAAACCCCCGTTAAGAAGTGTGTGAATGATCTGAAACGAGAGAGAAGAACATTCATCCTTTTGTTGCCGTGTGCGACAGATGTTTACATGTTTAGATGTTTAGATGCTTACATGTTTACATGTTTAGATGTTTGTATTGATCAGAATGTTATCGCATCAACATACTTGTATTTATTTTTCAGTTTTTTTCAGACTCAGAATTGCTTTGAAGTAATTAAAAATACAACAGTTTCTCCCCCCCCCCCCCCCCCCCCCCCCCCCCCCCCCCCTTCTTATTTTTTTAAGTGTCACTTTTAAATACCAATTATTGTATCTATTAATTTTTTGGCTGGTTTGTTCAGAACTCTTGTGAATCCCAAAATAATCTAGTATTAAAATATCCAGATTTATATCATTTCAAACTATTTCCTCTTCTCATGAGTTGTAAATGTTGTAAAACTACTTTAATTATTATTATTTTATTTTTTTATGTAATGCGTTTATCAGCCATTTATATCTTGTAACCTTTTAACAAAAGTGAAAGTTTATTATTATTATTTTCATTACAACGCCGATACTCAATTTCAATATTTTGAAAGTTTATATTATTATTATATTATATTATATAATCTCGACCACAAGAGGCAGTTTTCCCATTTCCTGGACCACGAGGAGCTGGCGGAGGTCCTACCTGTGCTTCTCTGTGAACTTCACCATCATGGGCGACAGCTCGTACAAAACAAACACGCCCGGCAGACCCTGGTCCCCAATCAGCCCGTTGGCCACCTTCTCGTGCCGGGTGACCGAGAACTGGTTCGTTTTTACCACCTGAGGGAAGAAAAATGAAGTTTCAGGACAACGGGAATATTTAAGAAGCGACTAAAAAGACGATGTTGAGCGACACGAAGCGTTCATGAAACAAATAAAAAGGAAACGAGTGTCGTGAACGAAGAGCTTTAGAGATGGAACTCACCTCGCCGTCGGTTTTCACGTAGATGGTGGGAACGATTTTCACGAAATACTGGTACATCATTGATGCTGTGGGGGAAAATAGATACATGTCAAACATACATTATATATATATATATATATATATATATATATATATATATACATACACACATATATACATATATATATACACACATACATACACACATATATATATGTGTGTATGTATACATATATATATATAAATATATATATATACATACACACATTATAATATATATATATACATACATACATACATACATATATATATATATATATATATATATATATATATATATATATATATGTGTGTATGTATACATATATATATTATATATATATATGTGTGTGTATGTGTATATATATATATATGTGTGTGTGTGTATGTATGTATGTATGTATATATAACACATACATATATACATACATATATATACACACACACACACACATACATATAGTATACGAGTAGATTCAAAATATATCAAAACAAATATTTTGTATATATTTAAGTAAGTATTTCTACTTTTACTTAAGTAACACTTTGAATTCAGGACTTTTACTTGTAATTAAAGCAACTTTAAAACTAGTCACCGCCAGTAACAAAATAGAACCACGTGATGGCGCTGTGTTATTTTCACGCTGCTCTTTTCTCCGCCCCTACCATCTTGTTTTTTCCTCCATCTTTCTCTCCTTCCTCCATCCGGTTATGGAGGCTTGCTTGAAAGACATTTAAACACATCTGTGCTCTGAACTACGAGAATAATCCCGAACCAGAAACCACATTTACTTAAAAAAAACAAAGAAACAAACATAGTTCAAGGTAAGGTTGACTTCCGGGAACATGTCCCAGCATGCATTGAGCGAAAGAAACAAAACGGGTTTTTTTTTTTATCGCGAAGGCCGCAATATGACGTCACGCAGCGTTAGCTTATGCCAGTTAGCGTGCTAAGCTAGCGCAACAAACTATATAGTGGAGTGACGAGTGTTTTAAAAAAAAACAATTATTATTAACTATAGTGCGATATTGTATCGTTTCCGCTTAAAGACCACAGTGGAACAAACATTTGGGTTATTATATTCCTTTTAACGTTTAACTACACATCTGTGCTAACGTTTAGCCCGAGTTAGCTCACTGGCTAACGCAATAACACCGCATCTCTTTACGTCTCGGGTTTAGGTAATCGCCAACTAGCAGCTTAACTACCACATGTGTCTCGTTAAGGCAATGTTAGTGTGTGTTTTGGATCGCAAGCTCCTTAAACTGCGGGCTGGTTAGGTGGTTTAATAACGGAGCTCGATTCAAAGGTCAAATGTCCGACTTTTTGTCCATCCCCTGAAGCGACTTCTGTTAAGTGCTGCACCGATAATTTACTCGGGGCGCAGGTCGTTGCTTTTGCACCCTATTTTATTTTAGCATAAACAACATTGTTGGACACGTGACGGGGGGTGCCGAGCTAGACCGGAGCCCGGATGTGGTCTCGTTCATTATTTCCAGTTTGGCATCCTTCAGGGACCAGTTCAGGACCAGTTTTTTTGGGGTTGGGCTCCTCCTGCAGCACCGTGTGTCTCATCCGGTCTTCTCCCGTTCCAGATGCCCGTGGCCGTCGGTCCGTACGGACAGACCCAACCCAGCTGCTTCGACCGGGTCAAGATGGGCTTCATGATGGGCTTTGCCGTGGGGATGGCCGCCGGCGCCATGTTTGGCACCTTCTCCTGTCTCAGGTGAGTCAAAATGGTGTTTGAGGTCCAGGCCGACATGAACACAAACGTCTAAAAACTAAAACTGGTCTCCTGCCCTTTTTTTTTTTTAAAGGGTCGGCATGCGCGGCCGGGAGCTGATGGGCGGAGTCGGGAAGACCATGATGCAGAGCGGCGGGACGTTCGGCACCTTCATGTCCATCGGTATGGGCATCCGCTGCTGAGGAGGAGGAGGAGGAACCCGGACTCCTCCGCACAGGTTTACGCGGCTAATGGGACTTTTCCAGTAACTTGGCCCACGGCGGCGGCGCTCTCCGCCCGCCGGACGCCGTCACGCTCTCAACCGACCGTCTAGTTGTGTCAATAAATGTTGTCCAGATCCGTAAAAAAAAAAAAAGGTTCACGGGTGGATGCGTCGCATTTTGTCCTGAAGGAAAAGTAGTTTGTGTACTTCTACACGTGCTTCTTCTTCTCTCTGATTGGTGCAAAATGAACCTCAAGCTCAAACTAAATGTATGAAACCAGAAGAAGAATTATGCCGTATACAAGATACGTTAACTAAAGAATTGACCGGTGGTTTTAAATTAATTCCAAGGTGATGAATTAAAAAAATATATATTATTAAAATATATATAATTATATCTATATATTGATTTAACTAAATAAAAAAAATATATATCTATATAATTTAATTATATTTAAGTTATATATAAATATTTAAATTACATAGAGCAGACGGGAATACATATAATACATATTTTAATTATAGGGTAAAAAATAAAATGACCGACCTTGTGGCGCCGTGACGTCCGTCTCGTCCAGAGGGTTCACGATGCCGGGGTAATCTTCACCGAATGACAGGTGCTTTATCAGATGGGTCATGTTGATCTGCGACACACAACAACAAACCGTCAAGTATTCCAACGTTAAACCAACCATTTAAATAAATATTTAAAGAACAGGAAAACACTCACGTTGTCCAGGCCGAAGCTCTGCAGGTCGTGGACTGCAAACACACAGAAAACAAGTCGCGTCACTTAGTGAGTTCGTTCCGGAGCTTCAAATACACGTTTAGTGGGAGGGGGGTTGGGTGGGGGGGGGCATTACAGATCGATTGGTCACAAATGGGAGTTATTGATCCGTTGATTGATTTCTGCCCGTTGACTCTGCTTTTAATGTAGAGATGAAAGACGGCAAGTAAAGCTGAAGCCGACACACACACGTTAATGTTGGCGTTAGTAGCTAAGGGGGGGGGGGGGGGGTTTGGGGGGCTTTTCATTATGCTAACGTGTGTCATCGCTTCCTTCCCGGCGAGGTGGGAGGAGCCGAACGAGACGCCTCGAGTAACGGGAGGAGAAGCCAAATGTTAGCATTGTGAAAAGCTCCAGGTGCCGGGGCTCTGACCTCCCTTCTGACCTTTGACCCCCACACCGAACAAACCCGACCAGACTGGACCCACAAAACAAGTGTTACTAAAAGAACTGCTCAAAGAGATCAGATTTGATGGGACTGATTCTAGACCGGACAAGCGGTGTGTTAGCGTGCCCCTTCGCAGGTCTGCTGAGGAGGCTTTAACACAACATTACAGCATTGTGTGTGTGTGTGTGTGCGTGCATGTGTCAGTGTGTGTGTGTGTGCGTGCATGTGTCAGTGTGTGTGTGTGTGTGTGTGTTAGCCCGTTTGGAAAACACAACAAAGAAAGTTTCTTAAAGTCCAAAAAAGGGATAAAACTGGGTTGTGGATTCGTTTGAACTATGAAAGACATCAAAGCTCATCATCATAATTTCTTTGGCCCAATCATATGCTGGTGCCGCAGTAATATTTAGGTACATATACCAGTTTAATGTGTAGTATATATATTTAGTCACATGTGGGATAATCTGTCATATAAAAAAATTAATTAAAAGGGAAAAATACAAATATTCATTGCAAACTGGATCCTCAAAATCAACCATCTTTATGTACTTAAATATTTGTAAAAAGTTGTCATTCCCAACTTCCTATTACACAACTAACTCCGCCTCCAAACATCATATTTATAAACGGTTTAAGAAAGAAAACTGCAAATAAAGATGGACTTACTTTCCACAGCGTGCACTGCAGAAAGAAGAGAGAAGAGTCACTATAAAGATGCAGGTAGACAACAAACCACGTCATGTTCATGTGTACGACGCGCCGGCTGTTTTATAGAAATAGAAATATATGTCATATATTTTTACTAAGACAAGACTACAGATGCGCACGAGGACGCGGCTTTTAAAACTTACCTCGGGCGTTTGCTTGGTTTCAAAAGTATTAAAATCAACTTAATGGTCTTCATGCGGGACAGCGTTTTGTTTTTACTTTATTAATTTCGTGTGTCCAGAGACGATAAAAAAAAAAAAAAAAGGTTGTTTTTGGGACCAGAATGAGGCGAATCAGAGATGATTCATTTGAGCGGTTCAATGTGCAGATGAGGGGGAACTTTTCAGCCAGCGGGCGAGTCGAGATATTTAATAATAAAAGACCGGAAGTGAAAGACAACGATGGCAACGACAGCCAGAAGGAAGAAGCAGCGAATGGGAGGACAGAAGGAATGGAGTGCAGAGGAGAGGGAGGCGTGCGGAGGTCTGGAAGAAGACGTGTTGGAGTCAAAGAGCTTCTTTGTTATCGACGGCTTTTCCTTCTGCTCAAAAGAAATCTGGCCAGAAACAACCAAACAACCGTGAAGTTACACTCATCTGATTGTGATGCGTCACAGTCATGTTTTTTTTATTTTTTATTATTTTTAAACCAAACAACACCGATTATCTGATAAAAGATAAAGACTTAGAGGTGTTTCTTAAAACAAAAAACAAAAAAAAACTGATTTACGTCAAAATAAAAATATATTTTTTTAAGTTTCTCCAGAATACACGAGGAAACCTGCAGCAAATACAGAAGATTAATGTATTTCTGAAGAAAAAATACCAAATAACCCAATAAAACTGGACTAATTCCAGCGTTGGTGACACGAGTCCCGATTCTGATAATCTGGGACTCGACCAATCGGTGACCGACTTGAGCTTCCACTTAATCTGCTGACAATTCATGTTCTAAAATGTCAAAATATCTGATTGATTGATTGAGGACCTCAGATTGTGATGAAGGAGGACGATGGCGGTCTAATGAGGGAACACAGACGAGATGAAAGCAGTCGAGCGTTTATGAAAACAAACTCTTCATTAAAGGACGGACTCGTCACTAAAGGAGCTCCGATTGATCCCAAATAGATTGATCGGTGGCCTCTATACATTTATTTATTATTTTTTTAAAGGCCAATCTGCTGATGCAAAACACGCGAGACAATGTGATGTCTCTATAATAGAAAAACAATATTGTATTCTTTACAACACGATGTTGTAAAGAATTGTTAATAAATAAATAAATAAATACGTTGTTTAGATGTTTACACCGTTGTTTGTAGATGCCGTTAACTTAAAGAAATATGAAGTGAGAAAATTGTAATGAATTGAAAAAGGGTCAGGCAACATGAATCTCAAATTATCTAATATATTTAATATATATATATATATATTTTAAATTATATATATATATATATATATATATATATATCAAATTATCTAATATATATATATTTTTTAAATTATATATATATATATATATATATATATATATATATATAATAAAAATATATATATATATATATACAATTAAAAATAAAAATATAAAAAAAATATATATATATATATATATATATATATAAATATAAAATAAATGTATAGATATAGAGGCGGGACGAGCAGCAGGCCTTACCGTGGACGTGAGACTGCTGGAAACTTTTTCCTGGAGCGAAGTGGAAGTTTCCTGCCACCTGAGACCCAAAGAAGAGGAGAGTAAATACAAATATATACATCTTCCTTAAACGTCCACATGTTCTGAACGTTTTTCACGACCAGTATTTCCCAGTAGTAGAAGAAGAAGGAGGGCGTTTGACCTTGTTGACCTCCAGGAAGCCGTAGACCTGGCAGCCTTCGTTCTTCTGCTCCTGCATCTTCTGGGAGAATCCCTCCCGCTTGCACTGCTCGATGGTGTCCGCGTTCTTGAACGCCCAGCCGCGCCGCCGGTACGCCTCGCGCACGTCGTCACAGGTGTTACAGCATCTGCACACGCACACACACACACACACACACACACACACACAGTAACAAGGTTACACAAAGCAATCAAAAGCAGGGTTTGTGTGTGTTTATCCTGGTCAAAGTTTTTATTTTTCACAACGTTATCCCGATAATGATCAAAATAAAAAAACTCTTTAAATGGCATTTATTACGTATTTTTATGGGTTTATTGTTGCGATAAAACATGTCCCATCGCTAGCTTGTGTGTGTGTGTGTGTGTGTGTGTGTGTGTGTGTGTGTGTGTGTGTGTGTGTGTCTTACTTGAGGTCTTCGGTCTCGGCTCCGTAGCAGCTCTCACATCTACTGGGGTCCAGTGAACTGGGGTCGAACACTTCCCCGTCGTCGGCCAGACCGAGGTCTACACACCAAACCGTGAAACCACGATTCAGTTAAAAAAAATAAACCCATCATCATCATCGTCATCATCATCGTACACACGGATGAAATCCACCTTTCCTTTGCCCTTCTGGTCGCCTCATTTCAAAGTCAACGTGTTTCATGAACGTGTTTTTATTCCCATGTTTAAGGTCCGTGGTGAACAGAAGCTTCTTGTTCCACGATAAGAAACAAGTAAAAAAAAAACGTTTATATCTGTTTTCACGCTTAAAATAATAATAAATAAAAGTGGTGGTCGTCCGTGAAGATTATCTCACTGAACAAAAAATAAATGTTTTTTTTATTTTCTGCATTAATCCACAAACGGATGAATCTCACTCAAGGACGACGGGAACCGGGGATCGAACCGCCGACCAGTGAAGCTTCCTGGATCGTACCTCCACTCCTCACATGTAACCCCGATGGCCACATCAGTGCATGCAACCACCGCCGCCGCC
This sequence comes from Cyclopterus lumpus, assembly GCF_009769545.1. Taxonomy (NCBI): domain Eukaryota; kingdom Metazoa; phylum Chordata; class Actinopteri; order Perciformes; family Cyclopteridae; genus Cyclopterus; species Cyclopterus lumpus. The sequence continues at coordinate 24,734,449 of NC_046970.1, read as the reverse complement.
CCCCCCCCACACACACACACACAGACCCTGGATCAGCGTGGAGCCAAAGCCTACCGTGTTTATCGGCCTCCAGGGTGACGGCTTTCAGGTCTTTGTCCAGCCGCTGCTTGAACAGGTTGTGCTCCACGTCCAGCTGCTGCTCGCCGGCCACGTCCATCGCGTCTATGCTGAGATCTGAGAGAGAGAGAGAGAGAGAGAGAGAGAGAGAGAGAGAGAGAGAGAGAGAGAGAGGCTCGTTGTTGGGCAACATGCAGCGTGGTCGTGGTCTCAGTGCGGTGCTACTCACAGGCACACGGCATGTGGGGGAAGAGGACGTCGATGTTGATCTTCAGTTTGTCTCCTCGCGACGTGTCGACGTAAAGCTCGGGGTGAACCTGCAGCGGAGCAATAGAATATAAATATATAAATAAATAAATATATAGATAGACGTTGTAACGGGGTAAAAGTATTGTGAGTTTAAAGACGTCATCGCGTCATCCGACTTTGGTCCATAAAGTTTCATTTGAACATTAATGTGACTCTGAATTCAGAGATGAGACTCTACAGGATATTTGTATTTGATAACCGGTTGTGATCGGACCGGTCCGACAGGAGGTGCTTCCTTAAATAAAAAGACCGGTTCACGTCAACCCCAACTTGCCTTAATTATAATAATTGTATAATAA